>NC_058165.1:14491151-14496314 GCF_020080835.1 Cotesia glomerata
TATAATAGATGGGAAACCACAGTGAAAAAAGATGTTGACCGCTTGCAATTACACGCCAGGCGACGCAAGAATAACTTTTACATGAACTATAGCTTAAAGGGATAGCTTGCCACCGGAAATGTATTAAATTAAATTGTCAATTTTTATTATAATTACAAAAATACTGAAATCCGAACAAAAACAGTTTCACTGTAAAAATTGCGCCAAGTCCACGTTCATAAAACTCATCTCAATAACATTTGCACTTTCACAAAAAAAATTAGGCTCGTTTTAATAATTTTCATTCTCTCACAAAAAAGATGTGAAATACAAAAAAATACTCTTCAAGAAACCAAATCATAATGTTGAAAAAAATTGAAAAAATTTGTTGAAAATTAAAAAATAAAAAAAAATTTTTATCGTACTTGCGCGCGCGTCATTGAGTACCCCAAATTTTTTCAGGATAAATAAACATCCTTTTAATGCTGAGAAATTTTATAAGTATAAGTCAACTCTAAGTGTTATTTCATAATAAGTTTTACAAAAGTTAGGTAAAATTGACATGTCATACGCAGTTATGCAAACTACATATAAGTCGATACGCATGCATACGTTGGGTCGGTTGCATTGTGAGAATTGTGTTTACTAAAAAATAAAACATATGGCCGACTAAATTGGGACAATGGGGTGTGAGTGCCAATCAAAATGTGTTAATTACAGTTAAACGAAGCAATATCAAACTTTAATATTGCATAAGATCCTTCATTAAAGATTAATGACGAAGCTGAAAAAAAATGAATCCAAAAATTTTATATAATTTCAGATTTCTTGAACACACCACCATATTGACAGTTGTTCTCACTAAAGATCTAAAAAAAATTTTAAGAACGGGTTTTTCACTAAAACTGATAATTAATACACTAAGCAATGTTTTTCTAATGAGTTCAGTATCCTTGGACTAATGAAATCTATATAAATATATAACTATGATTATATATATACAAGCAAAATCGATTTTTTCTTGAGTTGAAATTCTTCCTGAAAAAATTTGGGGTACTCAATGACGCGCGCCAAGTACGATAAAAAAATTTTTTTTTATTTTTTAATTTTCAACAAATTTTTTTTCAATTTTTTCAACATTATGATGGTTTCTTGGTATTTTTTTTGTATTTCACATCTTTTTGTAGAGAAAGAAAATTATTAAAACGAGCCTAAATTTTTTTGTAAAGTGCAAATGTTATTGAGATGAGTTTTATGAACGTGGCGCGTACAGCAATTTTTACAGGTGAAACTGCTTTTTGTTCGGATTCGCTCTGCCCTAAAATTTATGATAGAAAATTTTCTATACCTAACTAATAGAATTTAAAATAGAAAGGTTTGGGTAAAAACTGGTATTGACGCTATAAGAGACAAAGTTATGATTTGATTTTTTAAGCAATCAAAAATATAAATATCGTTGAATTTTGTTTGTGGTAATGTCATTAGCAGTAATGTTTTAACTAATCAATTTCTTTTTAAAATGATAATCAGTGATGTTTACTAAACCAATTTTAAACCAGTAAATAGATAATCTGGATACACCAAGTATTCATTGGGTTAAAGCAGTTAGATACAAATATTGACGTACCGTAACCCCAATTATTGACGCCCCTACTGCAGCATGCGTCCGAATCATTTGGTTATATTTTTGTCCACAGATTTCCACGGTAGAATCTTGCCAAGTTTCACATTTCAATCCGTTGTAAACCGGAGCGCCAGACTACCGACTGTGTGTTACTGCTAAGCAGAACTTGGTATTTCTCGAGGGTTGCAAAATTTTATTTAATTATATGGTTCTCCTTTTTTCCAAAAGCTGATATATTATGAGTACCATTTATACTTTTGGTTTTACCGAGTATTAATTAACTATAATCAATTATACCACTTAATTCACTACTAAAATTATTAAATTTTTATCAACTAACAAAACTATAGTAAGCCCAGAAATTTCGATCCTGACTTTTTTCGATGGGGATATGGAGGGTAGAGATCTCTACCCTCCATGAATGAAAGTATCAGCGCCAACAGACTGAATAAAAAATAAAAATGTGTAGTAATCCTCCTGCAGAGCTAAAGCCAACTACCCAGTTAAAAAAAAGTAAATTCACTGCTAACATTTACGGCTTACGCCAGAGTTTGCACTTCGGAATTTACATCTACATAAACTGTAGCTTCCGGGGAGTTAGTTTTTGCAGTAAAAAATGCAGTCAACACGAGATTTAAGTTGAGGTACCGATTGTGAAATTTTCATTATAATTACAAAAATACTGCTAAAGAACAAGACGAACAGGTTTTCACTTTGTAAAAAAGTCGCGACAAGTCCACGTTCATAAGACTATTAGGAAGAAAAAAATTGTTTTTTGCTTGACAAAAATATACAAAATAAAAAAATAAAAATCCAAGTAACCGGATATGATTGTTTTGATTTTCGAACTATTAAAAATACTTTATTGTAAAATTTAAAAAATTAAAAAAAAATTTTTAAGAACGTACTTGGTGTGCGTCATTGTCTATTTTCAAATTTTTTTAAAGTCCTAGTAAATAGATTTTTACGAATTTCATTAAAGAAGTGCAAAATATTTTGCAACCTAATGCACACTAAATACGTTCTAAAATTTTTTTAATTTTTTAAAATTTACAATAAAATTTTTTAATTTCCGAAAAATCAAAGAAACAATCTATATCGGTTACTTTTTCTGGATTTTTAATTTTTTTTATTTTGTCATCTTTTTTTAAAAGAAAAAAAATTTTTTTTTCCTAATAAGTCTTATGAACGTGGACTTGGCGCGACCTCCTTTTTACAAGTTGAAACTGTTTTTGTTCGGATTTATCAAAACTTGATATAAAGTAATCAATTTTATTAAAGTTAATTAATAATAATTTCTATGAATGATTAATTATTATTAAAAATATAACAATTTATTCAAAAAACTTATTTAACACCAAAACACGCCGAGTTATTTGACAGTTAAAAGCCTTGTATATAATCGCGTAACGTATTTTATACTTAAAAAAGGCGTCATAGCGCTGTTGACTGGCTGTCAATATGGGATTCACCATAAAAATTATGAACTAGTTACTGACTCCCATTATTTAAATATTATAAAGCATACAATTAATTTCGATTATTCAATTTTATAAATATTTTCATGTACTGTTAATTTAAAAAAAAAATAGGTCATATAATTACATGAAAAATTAATTTAAACTCGGCAGTTAAAAAAATGCTTTTTCTAACCAAAGTTGTTAAGAACATAGACGCTCGTAAGCTGATTTGATGAACTGGTGGTAACTTTATTTTTTATTTTTTTCAATTTTTAATTAATTAGAATTTAATAAAAATTTATTTGATCGTTATTCTTATTACAGATAATTTAATATATTTAAAGATAATTTAGGGTGTCAATATTTAGACCCCTCGGGTCAATAGTTGGGGCTTTACCTTACAATTTTTAAAGATTCTTATTTTTTCTTACCGATAAGATTACAAATAAAAATACATATATTTTAAATCTTCCTGGGTTTTCCCTTATCATTTATTGCGGAGCATCTTTTTATAATAACCAATTCTATATTAATATATAGAGAGCGTTGTGATCAATCGCTTTCAGTTCACAACACGCACAAATAAATCTATGAAAAAATATTTCGTGTTAAAATAAATCCATCGCTTCCACATCTCTATGTAAAAATAAGTCAGTGTAAAATTTCTATAGTATCTGAGGAATTTGCAAAATTTTATACCACATTGTTAGGAGGAATATTTGAGCAAGAGATTGGCGCTGACGCTTCCGTGTTAGTAAATTTGATTTAAAAAAAATTTTTTTTTTATTTTAATTTTTTGAATTCTTTCAACTTGATGATTTTGAAAAAACTTAAATGTGTTTTTTTTTTTTTATAACAACAAAGTTAACCGACATTTTTTATTTTTTGACTTTGTTTAATCTATTAAATCAGACCTATAAAAATTTTTTTTAATTGCACTTACAGTTTTTCAAATTTTTTACAAATGAACTTAAAAAAAAATTTTTTTTGTTATCATTTTTTCAATAAAAAAAATTAGGAAAACGGTTGACCCATAAGGCCATCCCTGCAACTTCCCACTAACTCCATACCTAAACGTTCAACATTTCACGTATTTTGTTTTTGAGCTCTTCGAGCTCAAAAGTACAATTTCTGTATTATTGCACGCCTCATAGCGCGAAGCGCGTGAGGTTGTGCTTTATACTCGACTCATCAAGGTCAAGCAATTTTGTGATCTTTAAATGCCTCTATCACAACCATATTACATTTATACAATGATATAAGTAGATGTACACCGAAAAAACACTTAAATTAAACCATCTTTTACTTACAAAAAACATTTCATGTTGCTATTTTGAAAAAAAAAAAAAACATTTTGAAAAAAATTTTACGTGGACGTCCGGATGTCACCCCATTTTGGATGTACCACAGTGTCGACAAATGATCGTCGAATGACCGTCACTTGACTATCGAACGGCCGTCATTTGACAGTGAACGACGAGTATCATTGTGAAAGTTTTTCACTGTTACTTTATGATTTTTATTCTGTATAGTTATCATACTTCACTCTTCAAAAAACCAAATTTTTACTTGACTTCTCCGATTTTTTTCTTGAGTAAAAATCGTAGATCATCGATCGATCGTCTGTCATTTGATAGTAATTCGAAAACATATAAATTGTCAAAAAACCGTAACTCGGTAGTAGATGATCAATTTTTAGTAATTTCAAATTTTTATCGAAAATTGCGTCAAATTATAAAAATATCTTTTAAAATTATTATTAAATATCTCCGAAAATATTGATTTCAGCGACTTGGTGCTCAAAACCTTTTTTGTAGGAAATTAAATTTTCTGCAAGTTTGTTGTTTACATTTTTTTCTGTAGCTCTTGTCATTCACGAGATAAACGCGAAAAAACGCGAATTTCATGGAAAAATCAAGTTTAGACGCCTGTACTACCTTGCCGGTTCGACGAGTTACGGCTTGGCCGCAATGGACACTTTTGTAGAGTATTCAATTCTGAAAAAAATCCGTCCATGGTCGAAGCAATGCTATGAAATGCCACTGAGCTATAGAAATTTAAACATAAAAAAGTACTCGGTGTACATCTACTTATGTTATT
>NC_058165.1:14496414-14543914 GCF_020080835.1 Cotesia glomerata
GACGACGAAACAACCAAAGACGATGTCCAGAAGGCCTTACAAGAAGCAGCTGAAAATAACTACGAAATACCTGAAGATGTCATTAAAATTCGTCCGGCCTACAGAGGTACTCAAACTGCTTCGGTACGATTGCCAGCAGCAATAGTGCAGAAGATACTTGGAAAGACAGGCAAAATAAGGATTGGCTGGGTAAATTGCCGTGTCAGAGCAATTAAGACACCATTACGATGCTATAAGTGCTGGCACTTTGGGCACACTACTGCCCAATGTAAAAGCGAAGTCGACCGATCTGGGCTTTGCATCAAATGTGGGCAAACAGGTCATCAAGCTGCTCAATGCCAAAATAAAGTGAAATGTGCGTTATGTGCGGAAAAACCTGGCTCTCAGGACACTGCTCACCGGTCTGGTTCTGGCCGATGTCCAGTCTTCCAAGAAGCACTCCAGAAGCTGACAAATAAACGAACATGAGGATACTGCAGCTTAACATCAATCACTGCGAAGCTGCGCATGACCTGCTTATGCAGACAGTACGGGAATTAAAGCTCGACGTTGTGCTTTTATCGGAGCCATATAAACATTTAGTTGGACAACCTTGGGAGCGCCTTCCGCACAATATCAGAGGAAGCAGTGTGTGTTATTTCCGGTACTCTGCCTCTCAGAGTCCCAGCTGAGGAAAGACGGAACCTATACCAACGAAAAAGGTCAACCACACTGAGCCCTGAAGAACTTAGAAGGGAAGAACGGCAACACAGCATCGCAAGATGGCAACAGGAGTGGAATTCTTCAGAGAAAGCTCGGTGGACGTACCGTCTCATACCTCGGATTGATGTGTGGTTCAACCGGAGTCACGGTGAGATCAACTATTATTTAACGCAGATGTTATCAGGACACGGATGTTACCGGAAGTATCTTCACCGCTTTAAGCACGATGATACCCCAGAGTGCCCGTCCTGTCCAGGGGTCAATAAAGATGCGGAGCATGTTTTCTTTGTGTGTCCACGTTTCAACCAACAGCGCGATGAGTTAGAGAAGATTCTGAAAAAGAGAACCCAACCAGAATCAATAGTAGAAACAATGTTGTCGTCAGAAGCTGCCTGGAACGCCACAAGCACTTTTGCTACAAAAGTGCTTACAGAGTTGCGATCCATTGAGAGGAAAAGAGCGAAAGACAGAATCTAGAAGAAAGAAATAACATCTTAGCCACCAGAAGGAAGAGCGGCAGCTAATTCCTTCCCCCGCGAAGAAATGCCTTACGGCGGTACCATGGGGGATCAGAGGATAGAAGAGAAAGGGGTTTAGGGTTTAGTGGGTAGGGGCGTCAGCGTTGAGTTTTAGTATGACGCTGCGTCGAGTCGCCACATATCCAGGCCAAACAGCTATGCCTAGAATCCGTAAAAAGGATTCCCCCCCCCCCTAAGGAAAAAAAAAACACACACACACACACACATACAGACATAGTGACAACCTCGCGGAAGTAGTCAGGGAAGCTTCCTGTGACCTTCAAACGTCGAGATCTGATGAAAACTCGATTTTTGCAAAACGGGGTGAAAACAATAACTTCCCGATTTTTGAAAACCTTCGATTTTCTTAGCGGGAAGTTAAAAATCCTTTGAAAATTAGAGCTCTTAATATTGATATTAAGAGGTGCTGAGTCGAAAATTTAAATTTCCCATTTGATTAACGTGGGAAAATTTTTTTTTCTTACTTTGGAATTTTGTAACTCTTCAGCAAGTCATCGGACAAGTTAAGTCGAAAACATTTTTGTAGAGAATGGAACGCTCTACAAAAGAGCTCTCTTATAATTTTTTGATAAACCGATGCGTTTCGAAGATATTCAACTTTAAAATATAATTTATAATATTTTCTCATTTTTTTCCAATTTTTTGACGAAACTATCAAGTTTATCAAAAAGTTTTGTCAAATTTTTTAAATTTTTCGTATTTTAAATTTTATTTAGTTTCACAGATCCTTTTATTCAACTGTCAAATTTCTAATACAATCCTACCTTGATTTGCCAATAAATTCAAATTTTTTTTTTTTCAACGAAAATTATTATTATCCATTATTTATTAGATTCTATAAGTTCATAATATTATATATTTCAAATTTATGCAATTAATTTTATTATTTTAATAAAAATGTGCTCATATAATTTTATTATTTTTTTTTTTGGAATCTTACGCGTCAGCCGTCAGGCCTAGACACGTGGGATTTTTACGTCCTTTCCTACTATTTATTGTGCTTGATGTGTACTAAATACCATCTTTACCTCCTTTCCACGGCTGTGGCCGACTTACAGTCTGTACCCGCATTTGCCTGTGCCCCGCCCCTTAGCACAGTGATCAAGGAAACCACAGAAACCTGGCCAGGGTACAGTCAGCAAGGGAGCAAGCCTTAGAAATCGCAGAAAAATTGCAACTGCCAGGGCTTGAAACTACGCCTGAGCGACTGTTGTACGGGCAGTTTAAGATTTTAAACGCTCGGCCACGCAGTCGCCGTTTATAATTTTATTATTTATCGAAGCTAGTTTCACAGTTAAAATGATCGAAGCGCGATACAAAGAAGACATCGGTTGTACTATTTGTTCTTAATTAACTTCACTACTACCATACCATCAAAAATGCTTCGAGGACGCCCCCTCCCTTAGTATCTAACCACCTTGCACTGCAACGTTCATTGTTTCGCGACTCGACGTTCTAACCAAGCTTTTTTGATTTGGGTAATAATTACCCATCGTTCTTACCTCTAAATTCGGACTTTTATTGTTGTTATAGTTTATCATTGTTTTTTGTGAATATTTAGGCTTGTATTTTAAATTCATTTTTTTGTAATTAATTAATTCTTATCCTAGAATTCTTTTTTCATGAGTTATTTGTCCAATTATTTGTTGACCGATATTTATTTTTCTCTAATTTATTTCGTAACTGAGTACTTTTTTGAATGGATGAAATCGATTATGAAAAATGGATAAAGAAGTTTATTTAATTGGTTTTCCAATAAGTGCTCTTGTTGGACGTAAACTTCCAACTTTTAGGGACGTTTTAGCTTTATTTTTCTATAATCATAGTACAAAAACGTAGTGTTAAAGAAAGTACTTTATTTACTGTGACCGAGGTTCAAGAACAATGAAAAAAGGCCCAAATTCCTACTTCTTAAACTCTAAATGCCATCAATAAGTTATTGAGAATTTTCGAAAAGTGGAAAAGTTGCAGCGTAGTTGTAAACGAAAACAATCATCCACGCAAATCAAAAATGAAACTGTTTATAAGAATAAGTTGAAGGAGTTATTTAATATTTTTCACAAGATAGCAGCCAAAACCTTAAGTGAAGAGGGAAATGAATTATTGTTAGCCCAGAAATCATCAGGTCAGCGTGGATTTATTGATAATTTTCCACAAAAACTTCTAACATATGAAGAACTGTTGGAGGTAGATGAAGAAAATATGTATTAATTCAAGTTTTTCACAAATATTTTAAGTTAGTTGCTGATTGAATAATTTATTGACTTTAAAATGATAGAAAAAGAATTATAAAATATGGAGATTTTTTACTTTTCTCTTTATCGGTTCAAAATTTATTTGTATTTTGGTTCAATTTCATTCATCATTTCTTTTCTTTTTGACGAGTTTAAAATAACAGTTTAATAATCATAATTTTGAATTTTAACTTCTTTGCAGAAGTATCATCCAAGGAGTGACTATAGAGAATTTTTGGAGCTGTCATCAGTTTTTTTAAGAGTTGTACCAAAAGAAAATTTTTCGTTTAAAAGTCCAGGAAAATATTTCAGAATTGTATTAAAACTACTCTAATGTCACAAAGTTAAGAAAATAAAATTAGAAAAACGGATGACCTTAAGGGCCATTCCTGCAATTTCCCGCTATTTTATACTTAAGCGCTTAAAATTGCACTTACTACGTTTTTGAGCTCTTCGAGCTCAAAAATATAATTTTCGTGTCTTTTTGAGCTGACCTGATTTTTTGATGATAAGAGCTGATTAGTTTTTGAAATTGATCGGCGCAGCCGTTTAAAAGTTATTCCAAAAAAACCACATTTAAAAAAATTGTTTTTCGTAGTTTTTTAAGATTAATCAAAATCTACAAGTCCGAATCGGTCCAAAGTGTATTCAAAATCTAATTTTGGTCAAGCCTTTTCGAATGGCACCAACCGCGATGAAATCAGTCGATCCGTTCAAAAGTTATGAGAGGTTTACACACACACACACACATTCGGGGAAGCTTCCTAGGACCCCTAAACGTCAACATTCGTTAAAAACTCGATTTTTGAAAAACGGGGTGAAACCAATAACTTCCCGATTTTTGAAAATTTTCAATTTTCTTAGCGGGAAGTTAAAAAATTGAATAAAAATAATAATTAGCTGAAAAAAAAATAATTTGGATTTATTGATAAATTTAGGTACGATGGTATTAGAAATTTGACAAAATTTTTTGATAAATTTGATAGTTTAGTCAAAAAATTGGAAAAAAATGAGAAAATATCATAAATTAAATTTTAAAGTTGAATATCTTCGAAACGTATCGGTTTATCGAAAAATTATAAGGGATCTTTTTTGTAGAGCGTTCAATTCTCTACAAAAATGTTTCTGACTCAACTTGTCCGATGACTTGTTAAAGAGTTACAAAATTCCAAAGTAAGAAAAAAAAATTTTCTCACGTTAATCAAATGGGAAATTTAAATTTTCGACTCAGCACCTCTTAATATTAATATTAAGAGCTCTAATTTTCAAAGGATTTTTTTTTCGTCATTTTAAACAATATTTTCAATATTAATAAGAAAAAAAAAATGTCGATTTTTTTGAAACAGTCTAATATACAGAGTGTCTCATAAGTCGCGAGCCACCGGACAGGGTGTGGTAGAAAATTGGATTCTGAATAGAAAAGTCCTTTACCATTTTTCGATCAGACCCATAGAAAAATTACTATGAATTTATGAAAATAGACCAATGAGGAGCGCGGTATAGCGGCAGAACGGTAGGCGCGAGAGCGAGCGAGTGGAATCGCGACGGGCAATGAGTGCGCGCTCGCTTGCACATGTGTGATATCATTGCTCAGTTATAGCGGGATGCCCGCATACAATAATAATGATCAATGATACTTCTGTAAATAAGAAAACAAATTAACATTAGAAAAACCATCCCATAGACACCCCCATAAAACAAAAAATGTGCGATTTTTTGATAATTAAAACTCGAATTTTCGGTGTCACCGAAAAATAAAAAAAAAAAAAGCCGATAGCCATATTCAATGATACCCCTGTAATTAAAAAAAAAAATAAAAGTTATAAAAGTACCCCATACACTCTAAGATACAGCCCCATAAAGCCAAAAATTTGCGATTATTTAATGATGAATTTCAAATGATCAGTGTGCACTTGAAGTTAAAAAAAAAAAAGCAATAAAAATAATCAGTGACACTACTGTTGACCAAAAAAATTTTTAAAAATAAAAAACTACCCCATAGACTGGGAGATACAGCCCCGTAAAGCCGAAAATTCGCGATTATTTAATGATGAAATTTAAATGATCATTGTGCACTTGGAATAAAAAAAAAAAGTAATAAAAAAAATCAGTGACACTACTGTTGACCAAAAAAATTTTTAAAAATAAAAAACTACCCCATAGACAGAGAGATACAGTCCCATAAAGCCAAAAATTGTGCGATATTTCAATAATTAAAATAGAAATTTTCGACGACTACTCAAAATTTCAAATAAAAAACCAGGGCTAATAGTTAACTATACTCATAACAATCGAAAAAAAATTAAAAATTACAAAAACCACCCCATAGACACTAAGATACAGCCTTATAAAGCCGAGTATTTCGGGATTATTTAATATAAAAATTAAAATTTTCTCAGTGGATTCGAAATAGAAAAAAAAATACCAATCAAAATTATCAGTGGTACTTCTGACCATCAGACAAATTTAAAAAATTGTAAAAACACCCCATAGATACCGAAATACGACTTGATAACGCACAAAAATCGGGATTGCTCAGAAATTAAAATTCAAATTATTGGTGCCCATTGAAAATCAACAAAAGAAACCTTTTCTACTTGTCGATTAAACTCCTGTGAATCGAAAAAAATTATTATTTAAAAAACCACCCCGCAAACTCCGAGTTATAATCCCATTAAGCTGAAAATTTCTGATTTTTTAGTAATTAAAATGCTATTTCTCGGTGTCCGTTGAAAATAAATGAAAAGTATGAAAACCCATTTTCAGATATACTCTTGTAAGCAAAAAAAAATAAGATTTAAAAAAACCTCCCCATTAACGGCGAGATAAGACCCCATAAAGCCGCTAATTTGTGATTTGTTAGTAATTGAAATTGAAATTCTTGGTGTCCATTTAACAACAACAAGGGAAACCTATTTAACTTTTCAATTACACCCTTAAAAACATAAAAAAAACTTAACTCTTGAAAATCCACCGCATAGACACTAACAAACATCCAAATAAAGCCAACAATTCGCGATTTTTCAATAATTAAAATTCAAATTATCAGTTGACACCGAAAATTTCGATATTAATCCACAAAAAATCGAGAAATCGCGGCTTTATGGAGGCGTATCTTGGGGTCTATGGGGTTAATTCTTGAATTTTGATATTTTTATTTATTAAAAAGAGTAAATTGGAGAGTGGAATGAGTTTATGCTCTTTATTTTAAGTGGACACCGAGAATTTCAATTTAAGTCAATTAAAAATCGACAAATCGCGACTGTATGGGGGTGTATCTCGGTGTCTGTGGATTCTAGAATGGATTTATTATTTTATAACAGAGATAACATTAAAAAGTACAATAATTTTCTTTGACTTATTTTGAGTGGACACCGAGAATTTCAATTTAAATCAATGAAAAATCGAACAATTGTGGCATTGTGGGGTTGCTTCTCGGTGTTTATGGGGTGGATTCCCAAATTTTGATTTTTTAATTCATAAAAAAGGTTAAACTGGAGAGTAAGATAATTTTCTTTGAGTTATTCCGAGTTAACACCGAGAATTTCAACTTAACTTCACAAATAATGGAGAAATCGCGGCTTTATGGGGGGTGTATCTTAGTGTCTATGGGGTGGATTCTTAAATTTTGATTTTTCAATTCTTTACAAAGGTTACATTGGAAAGTAGGATAATTTTTTTTAAGTTATTTTCAGTGGACACCGAGAATTTACATTTAAATCAATGAAAAATCGAAAAATCGCGGTTTTATAGGGTTAATTAGGAGTCTGTAAATTTTCTGTAGGGTCCACTCTATGATTTTTGAAAGTTTTCTTATTTAATCTCCAGTGGACACCGAGGAATGATTTTTTAAAAGTCAAATTGCACTCAATTTAGTAAAACAACGCCTTTTATGGGGCTGTTACTCGGCAACCATGGGGTTGATTAATCGATTACGACTCGAAAAATCTTCTGTAGGGTGTACCCTATGATTTTTACAAGTGTTATTCCTTAATCTCCATTGGACGCCGAGAATTGAATTTTTTACAGTTGACTTTAAGTCAATATAGTCGAAAAACGCCGTTTGTAGGGCTGTTACACGGTGTCCATGGGGTCGATTGATCAATGAGGAGTCTGGAAATTTTCTTTAGGGTGTACTCTATGATTTTTACAAGTGTTCTTCCTTAATCTCTACTGGACACCGAGAATTCAATTTTTAAATCTTAAATTGCTGTCAATTTAGACGGAAAACCCCTTTTAGGGAGCTGTCACTCGGTGTCTATGGGGTGAATCGATCAATTATGGGTCCGAAAATCTTCTGTAGGGTGTACTCTACGACTTCCATGAGTTTTCGTCCTTGATCTCTAGTGGACACCGAGAATTGAATTTTTTACTGTCGAATTTGTGTCAATTTAGTTGAGAAACGCCGTTTTTGGGGCTGTTATTCGGTGTCTATGAAGTTGATAGATCGATTAGGAGTTTGAAACTCTTTTGTAAGGTCTTATTTATGATTTCAATAAGTTTTCTTCCTGTGCACACCGAGATTCAAATTTTGAATTGTCAAATTTCTGTCAATTTAATTAACAAAAAGCCTTTTATGGGGCTGTTACTCGGTGTCCATGGAGTTGATTGATTGATTAGGAGTCTGTAAATTTTCTGTAGGCTCCACTTTATGATTTTTGGAAGTTTTCTTATTTAATCTCCAGTAGACACCGAAGAATGATTTTTTAAAAGTCAAATTGCAGTCAATTTAGTAAAACAACGCCTTTTATGGGGCTGTTACTCGGCAACCATGGAGTTGATTAATCGATTACGACTCAAAAAATCTTATGTAGGATGTACCCTATAATTTTTTTCAGTGTTATTCCTTAATCTCCAGTGGACACTGAGAATTGAATTTTTAAATGTTAAATTGCTGTCAATTTAGACAAAAAAATACTTTTATGGGGCTGTTACTCAGTGTCCATGGAGTCGATTGATCAATTTGGAGTCCGGAAATTTTCTTTAGGCTGTACGTTATGATTTCCATGAGTTCTCTTCCTTAGTCTCTGGTGGACACCGAGATTTGAATTTTGAACAGTCGAATTTCTGTCACTTTAATTAAAAAAGGCCTTTTATGGGGCTGCTACTCGGTGTCCACGACGTGAATCCATCTATTATAAATCTGAGAATCTTCTAAAAGGTGTTTTCTATAATTTTTATGAGTTTTTTTCCTTAATCTCTAGTGGACACCGAGAATTTAATTTTTAACAGTCGAATTTCTGTCAATTTAGTTACAAAAAAACGACTTTTATCGGGCTGTTACTCGGTGTCAATGCAGTGAATCGATAGATTGTGGGTCTGGAAATCTTCTGTAGGGTGTCCTCTTCCATAAGTTTTTTTACTTAATCTCTGAAGAACACCGAGAATTGAATTTTGAACTGTCGAGTTTCTGTTAATTAAGTAAAACAACGCCTTTTATGGGGCTGTTACTCGGCAACCATGGGGTTGATTAATCGATTACGACTCTAAAAATCTTGTGTAGGGTGTACCCTATAATTTTTACCAGTGTTATTCCTTAATCTCCAGTGGACACTGAGAATTGAATTTTTAAATGTTAAACTGCTGTCAATTTACACGAAAACCGCCTTTTGTGAGGCTGTTATTATGTCCATGGTGTCCATGGGGTGAATCGATCGATTAGGAGTCTGAAAATCTTCAGTAGGGTGTACTCTATGATTTTTACAAGTGTTCTTCCTTAATCTCTAGTGGACATCGAGGAATGATTTTTTAAAAGTCAAATTGCAGTCAATTTAGTAAACTAACGGCTTTTATAGGGCTGTTACTTGGTGTCCATGGGGTCGATTAATCGATTTTGACTCGAAAAATCTTCTGTATGGTGTTCCCTAATTTTTACAAGTGTTATTCCTTAATCTCTAGTGGACACTTAGAATTAAATTTTAAATGTTAAGGACGTTCCCAAGTAGCAGTTGTGCTCAACTTTAAAAACGGTCTCCCCATATAAACCATACTATAAATGCAACAACAAAAAGTTGCGATCCACTGTACATTTTCAGTGGCGCGAACGTGCGCAGAAGTCCAAAAATATACCCATTGCGTCGTTTTTCCGATCTGGCAACATTGTAATCTCTTTCTGTATATTTTTATTTATATTTGAGTCGAGTGTAATAGAGTTTGAATATTTTAAGGTTACTTTTATTTTGAAGAGAAATTAATAAAAAACAATTTATTAATAATGACTTAATAATGATAAAGAAATTAAAATCACCAAAAAAAAAATTAAAAAAAAACTTGTCTAAAAAATAATATATTTCTAAAATGTTTCATTTTATGTTAGTAAATTAAACAAGAGTTTTTATACAAATTATATTGTTAATTATATTTTTGAATATATAATTATTAATAATGTGAACATATGGAGTATTAATTTTGAAAAATAATTCATAATAAATATTCCAGAGATTTACGAAATCACATTTTTTTTACAACATCCTACAGTTAACCTATTTGTGAGCAGCTCGCATTTATTTACAACTGCTGCGCCTTTAGGGTATTTCAAACTTCCCGCCTAACGCAACGTTGCCAAGCCACCATCTCTCTTTGATCGAGTAATGAAAAAAAAGTGAAAAGTAACTCACTTTCAACATTTTTTATAACTAAATGAATACCGCTCCTTTTTGTTATTTTTTGAGAAATATGTTCATTATATGTTCAATTAACAATTTTCAGTTTTTTATAAAAATTCTAAGAAAATTACTGTAGTTATTTAAAAAAAAAGTGCGCTACAATGAGGGTTAGGATAGGGATCACATGTTAAATATGTGATTTTAAACTTTCGATTATTCAAAATTTAGCACCGCAAGAAGGGTTTTAAAAAATTTCTACGTATAAAGGACACTTATAAGTATCTGGATTCAAAATTTGAACGATATTCCAAGAAAAGTGTTTTCCTTGGGAACGTCCTTAAATTGCTGTCAATTGAGACGAAAAACGCCTTTTTGGAAGCTGTTACTCGGTGTCCATGGTGTGAATCTATCAATTATGGGTCTTAAAATCTTCTGTAGGGTGTAATCTATGATTTTTATGAGTTTTCTTCCTTAATCTCTAGTGGTCACATAGGAATGATTTTTGAAACGTCAAATTACTGTCAATTTAGACGAAAAAATCCTTTTTTGGGGCTGTTACTCGGTGTCCATGGGGTCGATTGATCGATTAGGAGTCTGCAAATTCTCTGTAGGGTTTACATCATGATTTTTATAAGTTTTTTTACTTAATATCCATTAGACGCCGAGAATTGAATTTTTTACAGTTGACTTTTAGTCAATTTAGTCGAAAAACGCCGTTTGTAAGGCTGTTACACGGTGTCCATGGGGTCGATTGATCAATTCGGAGTCCAAAAATCTTCTGTAGGATGTACTCTATGATATCTATGAGTTCTCTTATCTATTCTTGAAACTCTTTTGTCAGGTCTTATTTATGATTTCAATAAGTTTTCTTCCTGTGTACACCGAGATTCAAATGACACCGAGGAATGATTTTTTAAAAGTCAAATTGCAGTCAATTTAGTAAAACAACGCCTTTTATAGGGCTGTTACTCGGCAACCATGGAGTTGATTAATCGATTACGACTCGAAAAATCTTATGTAGGGTGTACCCTATAATTTTTCCCAGTGTTATTCCTTAATCTCTGGTGGACACCGAGAATTGAATTTTTCACAATAAAATTTGTGTCAATTTAGTCGAGAAACACCGTTTTTTGGGCTGTTACTCGGTGTCCATGGAGTCGATTCATCAATTAGGAGTCTGGAAATTTTCTGTAGGCTGTACTTTATGATTTTTCCTAATTCTCTTCCTTCATCTCTAGTGGACACCAAGATTTGAATTTTGAACAGTCTAATTTCTGTTAATTTCATTAAGAAATGCCTTTTATGGGGCTGTTACTCGGTGTCCATGGGGTGAATCCATCAATTTTGAATCTGCGAATCTCCTAAAAGGTGTTTTCTATGATTTGTATGAGTTTTCTTTATCAATTGTAACGGGTGGTTTAATTCCCGCTCATTTGGCCCTTAGTAAAATTTAACAACAACAATATATTCAACAATTGACTCTAAGATTTACCACACTGAGAGAAAAATATGGTCAACTGAACTAGGAAAATCTAGTTAAATAGCATCACCACTATTTAATTGCAGTTCTTGTACCTAACATTATTTATTATATTGAATCCCAATGGATAGTTACTTAAACTATTTTCAGTTAAATATCAGCTTAATAGCCATCTTGATTAACTTTAACTCAGAAAACAGAAAAAATAATTCGGATAGCTCGGACCGGGAATCGAACTCGGATCTTTTGGTTATGCACGAAGGGCTCTTCCAGTTTAGCTATCTGAGATGTTGTCCGTAAAAACCTTTCAGTCACCTAATAACTTTTTGTTTAACACGATAACAAAAACATATTTATTAAAATATAGTCGATATAACTATTTATCAATAGTTACTTAAACTAATGCATAGTTTGAGTAACTACAAAAAAAAAGTTCAGAAAACTATATTTTCATAATTGTGATGTTATGATTCAGTTAACTATGCACTTTTCTCTCAGTGCAGGGCGCCACCAGGATTATTTTCTCGGTTCCTGGAACCGGATACCAGAGCTGATTCTATTAATCTGCAGGGAAGAGAGAGTTGGGGAAGGTGGTTCTGAAAATGAATAAATTTTTATTTAACAACGGTACCAAAATTTATTAACAAAGAATTTAACAACTCGTGCGCTTGCACGTACACACACTCACTTACAACTAACTCACTTAATGCTACAACTTATTACTACTCTCCTCAACTCCACGCTACCGCTTTGTCACCCCGCAAAGAGACTAATCGTATGCAAAGGCTCGTTAACTCGGCTCACGAAAGTAGTCGACCCAGTGACTAAACGTAGACCGATGTCCTCCCGTGAGCTTACAAAAAAATTTACTTAATCCCACAGTACCCTCTTATGGAGCGACTATACTGTGGTTTCTACCTTACTACCGCTGTACCCCACTTGGCGTCTATACAACGGCTTCTAATTCGGCTCACGAAAGTAGTCGACCCAGTGACTAAACGTAGACCGATGTCCTCCCGCGAGCTTACAAAAAAATTTACTTAATCCCACAGTACCCTCTTATGGAGCGACTATACTGTGGTTTCTACCTTACTACCGCTGTACCCCACTTGGCGTCTATACAACGGCTTCTACGCCAGCGAAACACCTCGCAAAGAGACTAATCGTATGCGAAGGAACGCTGGTAGCACTCACCCACTCACAACCCACTCTTCTCCACACACACTGACTCTACTTTACTTTTGACTAATTAAAATTTTACAAAATTAACTCCAAAATTTACAACGTTAATTTTCACTAAAAATTTATCAGTCATTAGCTCGCAATAAGACCATAAATTATCCTCACGATTAATAAATTTACTTCTTAAAATTTCCGGCTTAAAACCGACGCTTTTTTTATTCCAAATTTAACACGAGCTTAACTCTGCGCATTAACTTAAATTCTTTCGAAGAACGTTCTTTATAAAATTAACTAAATTTTTACTCGGACGTAATCCACACAATAAATAGTTTTATAACAATTTCTACCGGAATAATGGTATTAAATTTTACTTATTATAATTTTCACAGGCTTCAATTTCAATATAAGATTCAACCGCGTGAAATTTCCGACTAGACAATTATTATTATTGTTATTGTCGACTGGATAATTAATTAACAACAATTTTATCTCGATGTAAGAATAAATTCTGAAAATCATCCGCGGTTATTTCAATTTCTAATTTCGTCGCAATTTTCTCAATACTTAATTTTCCAATAATAATTTTAGTCTTCCATAGTTCAATATATAAATAACCATGTGGAATTTTTCGATTTATAAATAATTAATAAAACAATTTGTCTCAATATAAAATAAATTCACGAAAAATTATCCACGGTTAATTCGATCTCAATTGCGTCGAAACTCAGTAGCCGATTCTCAATAAATTATATTAAATAAATAATACTTTTTTGTAACAAATAATATTAATAAATGATAATTCAATTGTTATAATTTATAATAATAGTCCAGTTGTTAATATTGTAAATTTACTGCGTCACAAAATTCTCAAGGAATTTGCGCGCTCAAAATGGACTCCGTTGTTCGTTACAGCGTACTAAGCTCGACCTCGGGTACCGAAGCTTGACCAGTCGTGAGTTGCTGATTGGAATAATTCTCGATGTTCAGAAATTAATTAAATTTGATTAATCAAAAGATGAATTTAATTTAGCCAATCTTAAGATGTTAATAATTATTAACCAGCTGTCAATTTTGTCGAAAAATTCCTTTTAGGGCGCTGTTAATCGCTGTTTAGGGGGTGAATCGATCAATTAAGGGTTCGGAAATCTTCTGTAGGATGTCGTCTATGATTTCCTTGAGTTTTCTTCCTTAATTTCCAGTGGACACCGAGAATTGCATTTTTAACGGTCGAACTTCTGTCAATTTAGTTAAAAGAAACGCCTTTTATCGGGCTGTGACTCGGTGTCTATGGGGTTGATTTATCGATTAGGAGTCCGAAAATCTTCTGTAGGTTGTAATCCATGATTTTTACGAGGGTTTTTTCTTAATCTCCAGTGGATGACGAGAATGGAATTTTTAAATGTTTCATTGCTTTCAATTTAGACGTACAACGCCTTTTAAGGGGCTGTTACTCGGTGTCTATGGGGTGAATCGATCAATTATGGGTCTAAAAATCTTCTGTAGCGTGTACTCTATGATTTCCATAAGTTTTTGTCCTTGATCTCTAGTGGACACCGAGAATTGAATCTTTAACTGTCGAATTTGTGTTAATTTAGTGGAGAGACACTGTTTTTGGGGCTGTTACTCGGCGTCTATGGGGTTGATTGATCGAGTAGGGTTCTTAAAATCTTTTGTAGGGTCTACTTTATGATTTCGATAAGTTTTCGTTTTTAATCTCCCGTAGACACCGTGATGTGAATTTTGAACAGTCGATTTTTTGTCAATTTAATCAAAAAAAGCTTTTTATGGGGTTTGTACTCGGTATCCATGGGGTTGATCGATCGAATAGGAGTGTTCAAGGGGTGCCACCGAGGAATGATTTTTCAAAAGTCAAATTGCTGTCAATTTAGACGAAAAACGCCTTTTATGGGGCTGTTACTCGGTGTCAATGCAGTGAATCGATAGATTGTGGGTCTGGAAATCTTCTGTAGGGTATCCTCTGTCATTTCCATGAGTTTTTTTACTTAATCTCTGAAGAACACCGAGAATTGAATTTTGAACTGTCGAGTTTCTGTTGATTAAGTAGAACAACGCCGTTTATAGGGCTGTTACTCGGCAACCATGGAGTTGATTAATCGATTACGACTCGAAAAATCTTATGTGGGGTGTACCCTATAATTTTTCCTAGTGTTATTCCTTAATCTCCAGTGGACACTGAGAATTGAATTTTTAAATGTTGAATTGCTGTTAATTTTGACGGAAAACACATTTTGTGGGGCTGTTATGGTGTCCATGATGTCGATGAGGTGAATCGATCGATTAGGAGCCTGGAAATTTTGTTGTAGGGTCAACTCCATGATTTTTATGAGTTTTTTTACTTAATATCCACTGGACACCGATAATTAAATTTTTAACAGTAGAATTTCTGTCAATTAAGCTAAAAAACGCCTTCTATGGGGCTGTTACTCGGTGTCTATGGGTTTGATTAATCGAGTAGGGTTCTTAAAATCTTTTGTAGGGTCTACTTCATGATTTCGATAAGTTTTCGTTCTTAATCTCCTGTAGACACCGAGATGTGAATTTTTTACAGTCGACTTTTAGTCAATTTAGTCGAAAAACGCCTTTTGTAGGGCTGTTACTCGGTGTCCATGGGGTCGATTTATCAATTAGGAGGCTGGAAATTTTCTGTAGGCTGTACTTTATGATTTCCATGAGTTCTCTTCCTTCATCTCTAGTGGACACCAAGATTTGAATTTTGAACAGTCGAATTTCTGTTAATTTCATTAAAAAATGCCTTTTATGGGGCTGTTATTCGGTGTCCATGGGGTGAATCCATCGATTATGAATCTGCGAATCTTCTAAAAGGTGTTTTCTATGATTTATATGAGTTTTCTTCCTCAATCTTTGGTGGACACCGAGAATTGAATTTTAAACAGTCGAATTTCTGTCAATTAAGTCAAACAACGCACTTTATCGGGCTGTTACGTGGTGTCTATGGAGTAGGTGGATCGATTACTTGGGTGTACACTATGATTTTCACAAGTGTAATTCCTTAATCTTCAGCGGACACTGAGAATTGAATTTTCAAATTTTAAACTGCTGTCAATTTAGACGAAAACCGCCTTTTGTGGGGCTGTTATTCGGTGTCCGTAGGGAGAATCGATCGATTAGGAGTCTACAAATTTTCTGTAGAGTCAACTTCATGATTTTTATGAGTTTTTTTATTTAATCTCCACTGGACACCGAGAATTAAATTTTTAACAGTCGAATTTGTGTCAATTTAGTCGAGAAACACCGTTTTTGGGGCTGTTACTCGGTGTCTATGAGTTTGATTGATCGAGTAGGGTTCTTAAAATCTTTTGTAGGGTCTACTTTGTGATTTCAATAAGTTTTCGTTCTTAATCTCCTCTGGACACCGAGATGTGAATTTTGAACAGTCGATTTTCTTTCAATTTCATCAAAAAAAGCCTTTTATGGGGCTAGTACTCGGTGTCCATGGGGTAGATTGATCGAATAGGACTCTGCAAATTTCTTGTAGTGTGTATTCTATGATTTTAACAAGTTTTTTTTCTTAATCTCTAGTGGACACGGAGAAATGATTTTTTTACAGTCGAATTTCTGTCAATTTAGACGAAAAACGCCTCTTATGGGGCTGTTACTCGGTGTCCATGCGGTGAATCGATAGATTTTGGGTCTGGAAATCTTCTGTAGGGTTTCTTCTATTATTTTCATGAGTTGTCTTCCTTAATCTCTGGTGGACATGGAGAATTGAATTTTTAACAGTCGAATTTGTGTCAATTTAGTCGAGAAACGCCTTTTATGGGGCTAGTACTCGGTGTCCGTGGGGTAGATTGATCGAGTAGGATTCTGCAAATTTTTTGTAGTGTGTATTCTATGATTTTAACAAGTTTTTTTTCTTAATCTCTAGTGGACACGGAGAAATGATTTTTAAAAGTCAAATTGCTATCAATTTAGACGAAAAACGCCTTTTATGGGGCTGTTATTCGGTGTCCATGAGGTGAACCGATCGATTAGGCGTCTGGAAATTTTCTGTAGGGTCTACTCTATGACTTTCATGAGTTTTCTTCCTTAATATCCATCGGACACCGAGAATCGAATTTTTAACAGTTGAATTTCTGTCAATTTAGATAAAAAACGCCTTTTATGGGGCTGTTACTCGGTGACAATGTGGTCAATCGATAGATTGTGACCCTATAAATCTTCTGTAGGATGTTCTCTGTTATTTCCATGAGTTTTCTTACTTCAACTCTAGTGGGCACTGAAAATTGAAATTTGAACTGTCGAGTTTTTTTCAATCAAGTCAAACAACGCATTTTATGGGGCTGTTACTCGGTGTCCATGAGGTGGAATTTTAAATTTTGATGTTTTCATTTCTTGACAAATGCCAAATTCGATAGTAGGATAAGTTATTTGACTTATTTTGAGTGGACACCGAGAATTTCAGATTAAATTGACGAAAAATCGAGAAATCGAGGCTTTATGAGGGTACATGTCGGTGTCTATGGGGTGGATTCGGGATCTTTAATTTTTTTTTAATTAATAAGGGATGATTACAAAACGACATCAAGTTTCTTAAATTTATTTCGCGTGTACGCCGAGATATTACATCTCAATTTCTGAAATTTTCTGAGCTTGCGAGTTGATGAAGTTGAACTTCGGTGTCTATGGTGTAGTTTTTAGTAGATTTCATAGAAATCTAACTATTGCATTGGTCCTCATGACGGAACTTTTGAAAAATTTTGCTATATTTCGACTCAGCTCATCAAGCGAATTCAGAAAATGCATATGGTTCAAAAGTTTATATATGTATGTATTTATATACATATATATATATATATATATATATATATATATATATATATATATATATATATATATATATTTATATATATATGGGATATAACGCGGCTTGTCAGGACGATAGCGTCGCCAATTTACAACGGATCTCTACCAAACTCAACATACTTATTCTACAGATAAATACCAAAGTCAAGTTCGAAGATGAGCTTAATCGGTCAAGTAATTTAGAAATACCAGGATTTCAAAATTTTGAAAATCATAAAAATTCATATTTCTTCACTTTCGAACTCGAATAACTTTTGAATGGGATAACTTATTGCAATTCTGTAAATTGCATCCGAAAGCTCTTTAAAAAAGCTTTAATGTGAGTACCATGTCATATGTGTAGTCTCAAAATTATGCCCCATTCCCCTATGCCAATTATGAAATTTGCTATTGCACTGGTTTTAGTATTTGTCCGTCGATATATATTTTTGTCGATTGCATATAAGTTAAAAGCCCTAGTTCTGTATACAATCTTCGGTATATTTTTTTCTATTCATGATGAAATCTACTTCCATTTCGGCTGCCGAATGGTCTTTTTTAATTTAATTTCTCTTTTTTTCATTAAAAGGGTTAATATTGAGAATCTTTCTATGTACTTCCTCCCAATTTTATTTAGACTACGGTAATGTCAGTTTTATTACTGACAAATCCTGAATTCCAATGCTTATGAAGGAGTTTTTTGTGCTTCATGGCTTTGAACCTACAAAAAATGTACACACGATCTCCTAGACGTAGAATGGATCTTGAATCTTCAACTGCTCCAGATGATGTCGTTTAACAACACTAAAGACTGAAAATTCGCGAATTTGCTACGAATTATTTTTATAAATGACTTGAAATGCTTGTTTAGAGGTGTAAAAAAATTTTTTTAAGTTTATTTACAGTCACGTGAATATCGAGGTACATATTCAGGTACTAAGAAATTTATTTATTTATTTATTTGATTATTATTAAGTTCCGGTCGATTCCGGTTCAGTGAGCTTATTTTAACAGGTGTTCAAAGATACCGCCGTTTTGTTGGATGCATAGTCGGCAACGCTTAATAAAGTTGCGACGGACTTCCTCCAGCATCTCGGCGGTTACTGTCGTCTGTGCGGCCATAATTCTTGCCATGGTCACCATTTCATCGTCGGGTTCGTCAGCGTAGACTACGCCTTTGAAATGACCCCACAAAAAGAAGTCGAGGGGCGTTAAATCCGGTGATCTTGGAGGCCATCTCTCCGGACCGTTCCTGCCGAGCCAGCGTTGCGGAAATCTCTGATTGAGAAAGTCGCGGACTTGCGCGCCATAATGACATGGTGCTCCGTCGTGCTGGAACCACTCGGGATCCTCACCAGCTTCCTGAAGGAGATTCGGTAGGTCCTCTCTTAGGAATGTCAAATATTGGTCACTCTGTGAAATAAATAATATTACCATAAATTTAGAGTTTATGAAATAAAAATTTCTAGTAAAAAAAATAATGTCCCGAACTTGAATGCAAAATGAAAGTAATTGAAATGTTCTAAATAGAGAACTTGATTATTTATACTACGTTAAATTGATTACACACTAAGTACATCATGTTCTTACACTACGATCCAGAAATTTTGATAAGAATATTATTGCTTTACTTACGTTCATTACATCGGGAAGAAGAAACAGTAGCACGTGATCTCCGATAATTCCACCCCACATATTAATTTTCCATTTATTTTGGAAGTTTCGGGCGACTGTTAACCGCGGATTTTCTTCGGAATAATGATGTACATTGTGCTGATTGAAGCACCCTTCACGAGTGAAGAGTGATTCATCAGTCCACAACATATTCCGAAGAAAATCCAGATCGTCTGCATCTTTCCGGATCATCATTCGGCAAAAATGCAACCGCAACTGTCGATCTCCGCCCTCGAGATGTTGGACTCGTTGTTTGTGGTAGGGATGCAGCTTCTCCGTACGAGTAATTTTATTAATCATCGTACGAGAAACATGCAAACGCCTTTCAAGCCTCCGCGTGCTTGTCCCTGGCTCAGCGTGAACAGCATCGATGACTCGCTCCTCGAGTTGAACCGTTCGAACGTCTCGAGGACGACCAACACGCTCGATGTGGTTCAACCCAACATATCCCGATTCACGAGCTCTATTTACGAGCCGAGTTATTAGGCCGTGTGTCGGGAAACGTTGTCGATCGGGGAATCGCTCGCGGTACACGCGACAAGTCAAACGAGCGTTGCGTTGGCACTCACCATACAGGATGAGCATCTCGACGTAATCCGCATTAGAATAATTATCCATTACGATGTGGTCAAAACAAATAATTCATTAAGACTGACAGTCGACGATATTTTGTTTAGAAAATGTAAAAAACAATGGAAAGCGATAAACAAAATCGAGCCGCTGTCGGTAGAACGAGAGCAAAAATAATATGCAAAAGCTGCACAGACATTGCTCGAAAATTAAAGTAATAAAAACAACAGGCATTTGAAAGAATTTATTAAATATCTTCGCCGCAAATTAGCGGATTTTTTGTGACAAGAGTGGTTTAAGAAGTTCATATAAAGCAATTACAGATTTAAAAATTTTTTTCAGGTCCAAAGGTCGTGCGTAAATATTTAACTTCCCGCAAATATAATTTAAAATTCTTTAAAGTCATAAAGTTACCAACTTCAAACGAGCGGTAGCATGCATCGGTTAGTCTCGGGTCTGACCTCTGGACCAAAGATACAACCCCACAAAGTCGCGATTTCTCGAATTTTCGTGAATTCAATTTTAAATTCTCGGTGTCCACTCAAAATTAGTCAAACAGAATTATCCTACTTTCCTATTCAACCTTTTTCATAAAATGAAAAATCTAAATTTGAGAATACACCCCATAGACACCGAGATTCACCCCCATAAATCCGCAATTTCTGGATTTTTCGTGACATTAATTTAAAATTCTCAGTTTCCACTCAAAATAAAGGGCATAAACTCATTCCACTCTACAATTTACGCTTGTTAATGAATAAAAAAATCAAAATTTTACAATCTATCCCACAGACACCGAAACGCAACCCCATAAAACCGCGATTTCTCGATTTTTCATTAATTAAAATTGAAATTCTCGGTGTCCACTCGAAATAAGTCAGAGAAAATTATTGTACTTTTTAATGTTATCTATGTTATAAAATAAAAAATCAAAATTTTTGAATTCACCCCATAGCCACCGAAAAACAGCCCCATAAGAGGCGTTTTTTGACTAAATTGATTAAAATTCGACTGTTACAAATTCGATTCTCGGTGTCCACTGGAGATTAAGAAAGAGAACTTTCGAGAGTCATAGAGTACACCTTACAGAAAGTTTCCAGACTCCTAATCGATCGATTCACCCTATGGACACCGATTAACAGCCCCATACAAGGCGTTTTTTTAACTAAATTGACGGAAATTCGACTGTTTAAAATGTAATTCTCAGTGTCCACTGGAAATTAAGGAAGAAAACTTAAGGAAATCATAAAGGACACCCTACAAAAGAATTCCAGACAGCAGTTAATCTATCGATTCACCCTATGGACACCGAGTAACAGCCCCATAAAAGGCGTTTTTTGACTAAATGGATAGAAAATCAACTATTAAAAATTCAATTCTTGGTGCCCACTGGACATTAAGGCAAAACACTTTAAAAAATCATAGAGTACAACCTACAGAAGATTTTCCGAGTCGTAATCGATCAATCAACCCCACGTTCACCGAGTAACAGCCCCATAAAAGGCGTTGTTTGACTAAATTGACACTGATTCGACTGTTAAAAATTTAATTCTCAGTGTCCGATGGATATTAAGGAAGAAAACTAATAAAAATCATAGACTACACGCTACAGAAGATTTTCGGACCCATAATTGATCGATTCACCCCATAGACAACGAGTGACAGCTCCCTAAAAGGGGTTTTCCGTCTAAATTGACAGCAATTTAAGATTTAAAAATTGTATTCTCGGTGTCCAGTAGAGATTAAGGAAGAACACTTGTAAAAATCATAGAGTAAACCCTACAAAAGAGTTTCAGACTCCTATTCAATTAATCAACCTCATAGAAACCGAGTAACAGCCCCATAAAAGGCGTTGTTTGACTTAATTGACAGAAACTCGACAGTTCAAAATCCAATTCTCGGTGTCCACTAGAGATTAAGTAAAAAAATTCATGGAAATAACAGAGGACACCCTACAGAAGATTTCCAGACCCACAATCTATCGGTTCACCTCATGGACACCGAATAACAGCCCCATAAAAATCGTTTTTCGTCTAAATTGATAGCAATTTGACTTTTAAAAAATCATTCCTCGGTGTCCACTGGAGATTAAGAAAGAAAACTTGTTTAAATCATAGAGTAGACCCTACATAAAATTTGAACACTCCTATTCGATCGATCAACCCCATGGATACCGAGTACAAACCCCATAAAAAGCTTTTTTTGATTAAATTGACAAAAAATCGACTGTTCAAAATTCACATCTCGGTGTCTACGGGAGATTAAAAACGAAAACTTATCGAAATCATAAAGTAGACCCTACAAAAGATTTTAAGAACCCTACTCGATCAATCAACCCCATAGACGCCGAGTAACAGCCCCAAAAACAGTGTCTCTCGACTAAATTAACACAAATTCGACAGTTAAAGATTCAATTCTCGGTGTCCACTAGAGATCAAGGACAAAAACTTATGGAAATCATAGAGTACACGCTACAGAAGATTTTTAGACCCATAATTGATCGATTCACCCCATAGACACCGAGTAACAGCCCCTTAAAAGGCGTTGTACGTCTAAATTGAAAGCAATGAAACATTTAAAAATTCCATTCTCGTCATCCACTGGAGATTAAGAAAGAACCCTCGTAAAAATCATGGATTACAACCTACAGAAGATTTTCGGACTCCTAATCGATAAATCAACCCCATGGACACCGAGTCACAGCCCGATAAAAGGCGTTTCTTTTAACTAAATTGACAGAAGTTCGACCGTTAAAAATGCAATTCTCGGTGTCCACTAGAAATTAAGGAAGAAAACTTAAGGAAATCATAGAGGACATCCTACAGAAGATTTCCGGACCCTTAATTGATCGATTCACCCCCTAGACACCGAAAAACAGCGCCCTAAAAGGAATTTTTCGACAAAATTGACAGCACTTAAACATTTAAATATTCAATTCTCAGTGTCCACTAGAGATTAAGGAATAAAACTTGTAAAAATCAGAGAGTACACCCTACAGAAGATTTTCAGCCTCCTAATTGATCAATGAACCCAATGGACACCGAGTAACAACCCCATAAAAGGCGTTTTCCGTCTAAATTGACAGTAATTTAAAATTTAGAATTTCAATTCTCGGTGTCCACTGAAGATTAAGGAAGAACACTTGTAAAAGTCATAGAGTACACTCTACAGAAGATTTCCAAAGTCCTAATTAATCAATCAACCCCATGGACAGCGAGTACTAGCCCCAAAAACGGCGTTTCTCGACTAAATTGACACAAATTCGACTGTAAAAAATTCAATTCTCCATGTCCACAAGAGATTAAGGAAGACAACTCATGAAAATAATAGAAGAAACCCTACAGAAGATTTCCAGACCCAAAATCTATCGATTCACCGCATGGACACCGAGTAACAGCCCCATAAGAGGCGTTTTTTGTCTCAATTGACAGAAATTCGACTGTAAAAAAATCATTTCTCCGTGTCCACTAGAGATTAAAAAAAAAACTTGTTAAAATCATATAATACACACTACGAGAAATTTGCATAATTCTTTTCGATCAATCTACCCCATGGACACCGAGTACTAGCCCAATAAAAGGCTTTTTTTGATGAAATTGAAAGAAAATCGACTGTTCAAAAATCACATCTCGGTGTCCAGAGGAGATTAAGTGAAAAAACTCATAAAAATCATGAAGTTGACTCCACAGAAAATTTGTAGACTTCTAATCGATCGATTCTCCCTACGGACACCGAATAACAGCCCCACAAAAGGCGGTTTTCGTCTAAATTGACAGCAGTTTAACACTCATTGCCCGTCGCGCTTCCACTCGCTCGCTCTCGCGCCTACCGTTCTGCCGCTATATCGCGCTCCTCAATGGTCTATTTTCATAAATTCATTGTAATTTTACTATGGGTCTGATCGAAAAATGGTAAAGGACTTTTCTATTTAGAATCCAATTTTCTACCACACCCTGTCCGGTGGCTCACGACTTCTGAGACACCCTGTATATATATACATATGAATACAAACATATATAAGTTTTTGAACGAATAGTACTTTCTAAACAGGTTTGACGAGCGAAGTCGGGAAATGGCAAAATTTATCAAAATTTATGAAATGAAGATAAATGAAATAGTTAAATTTCCATAAAATCTACTAAAAAGGGAAACTTGGCCATAGTCGATGGCTATCTTGACATAAGAACGTCAATCGTGAAAACTGCAGAATGTTTACATGAGTATCCGATGACAGCAGGCGATACCACAGGGTTCAATCATCGATCCTAACTTATAGAACACCAATTATAACGAGCTGCTGGAGATCCCCTTGCCGAAACAGGTACAGCTAACGGGTTTTGTTGATGACGTCGCGAACAAAGTAGTAGAAAACCGGCTTGAACATCACCAGCTAAAACGAGCTAAACAGAAAACGAAAATAGGTTATAGTGACATGTCAGATATTTCCAAAACTCTTTAACGTGAATATTGGCAAGGCTCCATCGACTTCTACAAGGGTACTGCGTTACATTATTCAAATGATAGACGAAAAGCTCTTTGTTCACGATCATCTTGAAAGTGCAGGAATAAAAACCAGTAAGACAGTTTCAAGCTTATCGATAATCTTAACTAACCCAATGGGCCCATGAACCAAAAAAAGAAGAGTTCTTTTCGAAGTAGTATGAGCAGGTATTCTGTAGCAGAAGACCTATCGGCGGAAGATAGCAGCAGTACAACATCGAGGAACCCTCAGAGTGACCTGCGCCTATGGCATGGTCTCCGAAGCTGCTGCACTTGTTATAGTAGGGGCTGCTTCTATGGATCCACTAGCATTGGAGAGGGTAAAACTCTCTAACCTCAAAACTAGTGGCGACAACACGGAGGCAGCCAGAGCAAAAGTGAAGACGAAAATACTGGAAGAAAAATCACGGTGAAACGGCCTCCTTTCAGACCTAGCTGCTGACGGACCATGATTCGTTTAACGTATACGTACACAAATTAGGTCTTCACCACACTGTGATGTGCAAGTACTACCTGAACAAAATCGACGTCGTCGAGCATACGTTTTAGAGTGCGAAAGCTAGAGAGACTACAAAGCCAACATCGAAGTAAGTGTAGGCAAGACCTTTAACCTTCAACGGGAGGGGGGGGGGGCGGAATATTTAGTCGGTGGAAATCTCACACTACCAACTGTCATTTTTCAGTCCTCAAAACGTGGTAGCCTGATAAAAAATTTATTTTAAAAAATAAGTGAAAACTACAACTTTTCAATATTTGAAATTTCTCAATTTTCGTAGTAGAAGGTGAAAGATAAAACTAATATTTCAAAAAAGTGAATATGTAATACTATTGGGTACAATAATTTCCTCATAAAGCATCCCCAACAAAATAAATTTTGGTTTGACCTACTGTGAATGAATAATACAAACCATAAAATATAGCAAGATATATCGTTTTATTTTACATGTTGCAATACCTTTCTTTGCATAAATTTTATGAAAATTTGACACGCTAGTTAAAATGTCCTGTCTTACTCAGCGTTAATAGAGTATACTTTTAAACAACTTATCACTAATAGATAAACGAAATTGCTGATAAGCACGAATGATAGACTAATATAGTATCTTGATTCTATTACAAAAGTCACGTTTTGATAAAGCCTCTCACACTGTTCAATTCTCATAAATATTTGAACAAATAACATTACGATGAGTAAGTAGTGCGTTTAAATTTTAAGTTTTGACTTAATAGTCTTATTTATTTAATTCATATAAAAATGATGAGATAAGAATCATCGAATAAAAATCTTTCCGACGTTATAAGCACCGTGCTAAAGTAATAAGCACGCTCATGGTGAGTTGACTTATGAATAAAATAAATGAATTCAAATTATGCTACTCACACAAATGTTAAAAAATATACACCGTTTGAGATTTCAACAACAAAAAAGCATAGCAAATATTAAAAATTATTTTTATCTTAAAAATAACCGCAAAGTTAAAAATATGCCCTCATGAAACAATTACCTCAATTAAAAAAAAAAAAAATTCTTGAACCGATAACATAATTTAAAAAAAACTGAAATATCTTGAATCAAGTAGAAAAATTTTTAAATTGAGTAAAATTTACTCAAATCAAGTATAATTTCTTAAATCAAGAATTGATTTAAGTTTATCGAGCTCAAAAGTCTGATAGAATTTTAATAAAACACTATTCTTGAAATTTTTTAACTGCAATTACATTTGAATGAATAGACCAGTTTTCACGCGATTCGTAGCATCCGATGCAGTTTTTTAAATCCTATAATTAACTTTTAAGCACAAATTGATTAGACCGAAAAATTTAGAGAAATTTGAACAATTCACTTTTTCTGAATTTTTTCGACAACGATAACTCACAAACAAATCAATCGATTTTGATCAGCCCAGCGGTGATCGACGTAGTTTTTTTATGTTAAGAGCTGATTAGTTTTTGGAATCGATCAGTCACAAATCGTCAGAAAAGCTTCCTACATGGAAAAAATTTACTGTTGCTGCAACAGGAGGCAGCCATGTTGAAACAACAGGATTACTACTGTTGTTGCGACTTAATAGTAAAATATAGTTGGGTCAATCCATATCAAATCGACCAATAGTTGGAATCGACCCCTTTCGATTTGGATAAATTTTGGTCAGAAGTTTTCTTTTACCATACAACAAACTTCTGCTAAAGGAGAAAAAATAAAAAAATTTTTTTTAAAAGATATGCAAATTCAAAATTTCGCGATCTTTCCAGTTTTTCAATTTCGTTTTTGTAATATCTCCAACGCTATTATAGATACAGGAATGGCCATTCGTTTGTTTGAAAGGGGACACGGGGCTATTGAAAAAAATATATTTTGAACAATGCCAAATTTGTCAAATTTTTGAAAATCGTCAAGAATGACGATCGACATTCAAATTTTGGCTCAATTTTTTAACTTCCCGCTAAGAAAAATTGAAAATTTTTTTAAATTCAGGAAATTATTGGTTTTACCTCGTTTTACGAAAATCGAGTTTTCATCCGATCTCGACATTTTAAGGTCACAGAAAGTTTTCCTGACTATTCTCGCGATGGTGTCCGTGCGGCTGTATGTACGTGTGTGTGTGTGTGTGTGTGTGTGTGTGTGTGTGTGTGTGTGTGTGTATGTGTTTGTGCGTGTGTGTGTAAACCTCGGATAACTTTTGAACGGCTCGACCGATCGGATCGAAATAGATGGCGATCCAAAGAGTATCATTGTCATTAAATTTCGTAAAAATTTGAATTGATTCGGTTTGCTAGGTTTTGAGAAATCTCAAAAATAAAATTTCCAAAAAATGTTTTTTTTTAAATAACTTTTAAATGGCTCGACCGATAAATTTCAAAAACTAATTCACTCTTAAGCTTGAAAAACCACGTCGATTGCTACTAGTCGCGTCAAAATCGGTTTATTCGTTCGGGAGTTACTGAAAACGAAAAATTTCGAAAAAAGTGTTTTTTTTACATAACTTCGAAATTTCTTCTTGGATCATTTTCGATGAAATAAAATAATTATTAAAGCCAAAAAAACCACGTTGATCGCCTTCAAGAACTTGAGAATCGGTTGATTGGTTCGTGAGTTATCGTTGTCGAAAAAATTCGGAAAAAGTGAATTTTTCAAATATCTCTAAGATTTTCGGTTTGATCAGTTGATGTTCTAAAGTATATCATATAATTTGAAAACTGCGTGAAATGCTGCAAACCGCGTGAAATTCGGTTCATTGTTTCTGAAGTTATTGCGGTTTGAAAATTCAAAAAATACTGTTTTATTAAACGTTCATCAGACTTTAGAGCTCGAACAGCTATCTCTTTGAGCTCGGAGAGCTTAAATAATATTTAATTTATATTTTTGAGCTCGGAGAGCTCATTAGTGCGATTTTCAGTGCTTAGATATGAAATTAGCGGGAAATTGCAGGGATGGCTTTTAGGGTCAACCGTTTTCCAGATTTTTTTTGTATAATACTTTGTACTGATCTTGAAAGATCCTGAAATTTTTTAAATTGTGTTTTTATTTTATATGAATTTTTGAATCTTAAAAAAAAATTTTTTTTTGTTTTTTGCAGCTTCTAAATAAGGTAAAGTTATGCAGATACATAGTATTGTAATTTTGAGCATTAAAAAATTAAATCCATGACGTGGAAATATTAAATAATAAATTAATTTTAACTTTTTTTATTTTTTGGACGTAATCTTAAAGTCAGGCTTAACACATGATAAAATATCTTATATTTTTAACGCATGATATATTTTGTTCGTTTCTTCACTTCAATAACAGTTTTTAACGTCAAATAACTCAAACAAATATTAATTTCCAATAAAGATCAGAAATAATGTGATAAGAATATCAATGTTTTTCGTTCTTTCGAATACTTGTTTACTTACAAAATTTCTGCAATTTCTGCAAATAAAGAATTATATCATGCGTTAAGCCATTGTACATTTGATTTTTAAGTGCTCGAAATAACAATATTATGTATCTGCATAACTTTATCTTATTTAGAAGTTGCAAAAATCAAAAAATACTTTTTTTTAAATTCAAAAATTTATATTTTTGAAAAAAAAACACAGTTCTAAAAATCTCAGGATCTTTTAAGATCAGTACAAGGTATTATACAAAAAAAATTGAGCCAAAATTTTAATGTCGATCGTAATTTTTGTCGATTTTCAAAAATTAAAAATTTGACAAATTTGTTTGACATTTTTCAAAATTTTTTTCCAAAATATTTTGCACGATTCATGATGCGAAGCATCAGAGAGTGCTTTACGATCGAAAAATTTTTTTTACCTCATTTCGACAACTATTTTCATTATTATAGTCTTGTTAGTTCACGGAATCAAGATATTTTGCATACTATCGTCAAGATAATTTAATGGAGATTAATTTGACACTTTTCAAAAATTGATTTAGTGCACTAGAAATTGAAAAAAACATCAATATAGGTGAAAAAATTTTCCTTTCCGTCATGTATGAAACCCTGAAAACTCTGAAAACACTCTAACTTTCGAAAAAATTCATCAATTGAATTAAATTTTTTTTTTTTTAAATTCTTGAGGAGAATTGTAGGTCACTGAATGCGAATGGTTAGGTAATTCAGTGTCGTTTATGTACAATTAATAAAATAAAAAAGCCAGAAGGCTGTATATCTATATATATCCATGTAAAATTCACATGGATGGTGATATACATATTAGAGTAAGATCCCAGAGCGTTCTGACATAACTTATTTTCACATGGATGAAACCTTCACGAATTAGTAACGTCTAGTATACTTTAAATACCTGCCTACTTGTGGAGCTTACCCTGTGACACCTGGGCAGGTACCAGGTGAGAAGGGTAACTAAAAATATGAGTTATCTAACTTAAATTTGTATGGCTGAATTTTATATATATTTTGTAGAATATTATTCTAAACTAGAATTATAAAGTGTCAGACACTTTTCATGGACCAGAGCTTTTGTCAGACGCTTTAAAGCTCGACAAAAAATTAATGAACTTTACTTATTTTTTCATGTCTGACTTTTAAATATATTATTCAAGTAACTACTACAAAGTTATATTTCATCAGTCAGACAAATTCGAGTGACCAAACATCCCCTAAACACAAAACCCCCTAAACACAAAGTTATTCAGCCGGGAGTGCGAGCGAAAGAGCACTATGCGCATGCATTGCAGAGCGAGTGAGACGTTCACAACAACTCGGTTCCTCTTCTTAAACTCACCATCTGCTCCACTTTACAGTGTATACGTGCTTATTGCGCGCGCAACCTATAGTATCCAGTGCAGTTCGGGTGTATAAGAGCACATGTTTTTGTTGTTTATATCGTGTAATTAGTGACCGATATTGTTATATGTAATAGTGAAAACCATGGAAGAAGAAAAATCAAAGTGTATATTTTGTAAACAACATCATGATAAATTAAAAATTATTTACCGAAGAAACATTTAAAAATGTAAACAAGTATTAAAACAGCGAGCACTCCATAACCTAAAATTTAAAGACTTAGTTTTTCCAGAAGATTTGTATGACTATGGTTACCATCGAGAATGCTATAAGAATTTTACTGCTTTGCCAAAAGGTATTATTCTGCCACTCCAGAAAATCCAAAATTGCCAAAAAAAATTTATCGAGTAATGTTGAAAATACATCAGTTACATCGACATCAAGCCTACCAAGTAATCTTGGTACTGATAATCATCAATGCATACAATTGACCTCAAGTCAACAAAATAATTCTATAGTTCCAGATTCAGATGTAGTATCAGACTCAACTCCAGTTAGTACTATGTCTGAAACTATTGTAATACCTGAGCAAAGTGTTGAACCTAGTGTTGAATTAGAATCAGTTGAACCGGTGTCATGTATTTCTGAGGAACCTTGTGCGACATTTGAATGTGATGTTAATTCCTCTTCTCATGATGTTTCAATTGAAAATGATATGATAATTGACAAAACCCAGAGATGTATATATTGTGATCAAATGACTAAAAGACATAAATTGAAACGACTACCATTGCATAAGTGCGGTAAAAATGATTTTTTAATCAAATTAAATGTTGAAGAAGAAGACTTGGCAGAATTAATTGAGAAAGTGCAAGATGTAACGGATTCAACAATATACTATCATAAAAAATGTCAAATGGAATATTCCTATAAAATATCGTCAAAGAAAAATAAAACTCAAACATCTTGGCATGATCTTCGTAAACACCATCAAGCAGTTTTTGATGAAGTTTGTAATTTTATACAACAAAATGTAGTAGAAAAAGGTCGATGTTACTTTCTGACATTTCTCCACAGGAACTACATAGAGCTATTTAACGAAGAAGTAGAAAACTCTAAAGAAGTTATGGGGAATTTCACTCCTCATAACTTAGAAGATAAAATAAGCAAAGTATTTACAAAGGAGATTAAGTTCTTAATATGTCATAATAAGAAGGTACTTGCTCCGAAACATGTTTCTGTTATTGATGAAGAGTTAGTAGACGATTTGAGGGATCAGGACATTCTTAATAAAGCTGCTTTGATATTGAGGAAATCAGTACTACAAATTGAGAAAAAAAAATTGCCAAATAATTTATCTCTTCAGGATCTTAAAAACGGCGAAGTTTCAGTGCCAGAAGACTTATCCCAATTTTATTGTACTCTTATTGCAGGAAGTAACAGCAAAAGAAGAAACAATTTTAAGTGTGTTCGACTAGTTAAATCCTTGAGCTAGGATGCTGTCTATGCTATCTTGAATGAGACATTAGTGAATTGAGACATTAGTGAATTCCTTAAAAATTCAGGTACTATACTTTGACTTAAGTTTTAAATTTATTGTATTTATAATTTTATGTTTTTTAATTCTTTAAACTGTTTTTTGCAGAAGACGCTGCCAGCAACGACAACATCACTGATGACGACGAGGATGACTTGAATGGACAATATCATGATTGGATGAACGATGAAAATTCCAATGACTGTGTCGATAATTGCGATGATTAAAAGATAAACAAATATTTGCTGTAATTAATCATAGTTATATATTTTTTGGTAAAATAATTTTTTCTTAAAATTTTTCTAACTGGTATCTTTTTTACAATAAAATAAAGATAATTCCTTATAAAACAAAATGGCTCCTCATATATTCACTATTCCAAATACATGCAATGAATAAATTCACTTTAATAATAAGAGATCTTACTGAAATAAGGATGCAAAAATCTTGGATTGAAATTAATAAGTATTTTCAATACATTTCAATTTTTTACTCTGAGACGCATGCGCATAGTGCTCTCGCGATCGCACTCCCGGCTGAATAATTTTGTGTTTAGGGGATGTTTGGTCACTCGAATTTGTCTGACTGATGAAATATAACTTTGTAGTAGTTACTTGAATAATATATTTAAAAGTCAGACATGAAAAAATAAGTAAAGTTCATTAATTTTTTGTCGAGCTTTAAAGCGTCTGACAAAAGCTCTGGTCCATGAAAAGTGTCTGACACTTTATAATTCTAGTTTAGAATAATATTCTACAAAATATATATAAAATTCAGCCATACAAATTTAAGTTAGATAACTCATATTTTTAGTTACCTTTCTCACCTGGTACCTGCCCAGGTGTCACAGGGCAAGCTCCACAAGTAGGCAGGTATTTAAAGTATACTAGACGTTACTAATTCGTGAAGGTTTCATCCATGTGAAAATAAGTTATGTCAGAACGCTCTGGGATCTTGGACTATATTATGTACATTTATTTCACCAGGGGCGCCTGTGCATTACCTTCCTAGTACAGCTGCTTTTTCAGCAACTAATTTTGAACGACTTATGTTTTTTTTTTTTTTATTATTATTTCATAATTAAATGAGCATTATGAGTCGTGCACTTTTGGATTTTCCAAACTTTTCTTTTTAATAGCCCCAAGTGTCCCCTTTCAAACAAACGAGAGGCCATTCATGTATCTATAATAGCGTTGGAGATTTTACAAAAACGAAATTGAAAAACTGGAAAAATCGCGAAATTTTGACTTTGCATATCTTTTGAAAAAAATTTTTTTATTCTTTTTTCTTTAGCAGAATTTTCTTTGGTCAGTTGTATGATAAAAGAAAACTTCTGACCAAAATTTATCCAAATCGAAAGGGGTCGATTCCATCTATTGGTCGATTTGACATGGATTGATCCAACTATATTTTACTGTTAAGTCGCAACAACAGTAGTAATCCTGTTGCTGCAACAGGATTTTATTACGTAGCTACAACATGACCGATTTGTTGCCGCCGCAGGAAAATCCTGTTGCTGCAACAAAATTTTTTCCTGTTGCTGCATCATGGCTGCCTCCTATTGCAACAATAATAAATTTTTTTCCGTGTGTACAAAAAAAAAAAGATGATTTAAAATTTGCACCACAATTGATGTAAAAATCCAATTCATGAGTGGTGTTATTTTCGGATTGAGGTGATACAAATATTGTATCACCGTGATGTAGATTTCACATCACAGTGAAGTAAATTATGTGTGCCCTACATGCATGCGCCTGAGTATTGTATAGGTTTTATTTGTTGTTGATATTTCGTGTCGTATGTATTTTTTTATTCATTAACCCTTTCTCGGTCGATCTTGAATCCCCACTCTAATTCTTGCTACGGCGGACTGAGAGAAGGCGGGGGCTAAGCGCGTGGGCCAACGCCGTATATGCCGTACACATTTTGACTGTCAAAATATTACCAAACAAAAAATGAAAGAGTAATTTATAATAGTGATTATATTTTATTGAACTACATAATATTAATTAAAAGCTACAATAAAATTATAAGAAAACATCAAATGTTTTATAATATAAACAATAGTTATATTTTTAGAAAACTAATAGCATTACTTCTTGTAATATCCAGTGACAAGTTTTAATCAATATTCAATTGCACTTATTATTATTATAATCTAGTATTATTATTATTATTATTATCATTATTATTAATATCATCATTATTATTATTATCATTATTAATATTGTAGGCTTTGTGATATTCCTCAAAACACCTTAATTTACATAAAGCTACTTCACAGCTTTCGCATTGCCAGGTAGTTCTTATATTATTATTATTGTATGTGCGTCAGCCTGCGTTTTGCACATTACACAAAGCTTCTGACTAGGAGTTACTAATTTATGTTGACGTCTTCGTTGCTCATTTGATGTTGAACTAGAGGAATTCCCATTAGCTTCGAAAATTAATTGCTTGACTAAATTTTTTCTAAATTGTAACTGATCATAACCATGAGCATCTTTTGCCGGCGAGTTTGTTAATTTGTATATAATAAAAGCGTTAATAATACATGAATTTATAATAAAAAAAATACAAACTTCCACCACTTCTTAGACGAACGGCCAACGTTGTAATATGATCTATATTGATCATGCAGATCTACTCCACCCATCCCTTTTATGTACTGGCTAATAGAAGCTGGACGTTTTATTTTTTCTCTATTATTTTGTTTTCCAACTCGCTCATATGTAGACGATTATGCATGATTATATATGATTTGACAAAATCTTTTTTATCGGGCAATTTCATCTTCTTGAAAGGGATTAGAATTTGTTGATAGCAAGAGAACATCACGCTTATCATGCCAAACAGTAGCTATTATTTTTCCAGCTTGTAGCACTTTTGATTCTACTTGCTTTAATTTTAAACTGTGTGGTTTTTTAAAAGCAACAGGAAAATTCTGCCTGTTTGCCCTCACAGTTCCACATGCATAGATTTTTTTTTCTAAGAGTATAGACATAAGACGAACAGACGTAAAAAAGTTATCGAAATATAAGTAATGTTATTTATCAGCGAAAGGTTCAGACAATTTTAATACAACCCGTTTACCCAGTAAAAGATCTTTTTGAGTCTCATACTTTTTTCTAAGATAAATATCACATTTTAATAAGTAACCAGTCTCACTATCAGCAATAGCCCACGCTTTGATGCCTCATTTAGTCAGTTTCTGCGGCATATACTGTTTAAAATGTAATCGTCCTTTATATCCGATCATTGCTTCATCCACAGTTAGATTCTTTCCAGGTTGGTCAAATTCAGTGAATTTGTTCGATATATCTAAAATAAGTCTTATTTTATGAAGAGAATCAGAGCTTGTTGATTTATTACTCTCATCATTAAGATGGAAATATTGGTTTAGCTTTTTAAATCGAGAAAAAGTCATACTGTTTCGTATTAGTGGACAAGTAACAAAATCACCTAGAAAATACATCGAATTATCAGGTAATTTTACGATGCCCATATAGATATTTATAGCTAGATAAATTTGTATTTCTTTTAATGTCGTTTCTTGCCAACGATTATCAAAGCCGTGAAGCTATTGATAGTATTTTGCATATTTATTAGTTTCAGTAGCTAAAATACTAAGAAATTCGTCATCAATAAATAATTTAAAATAAAGCAGTTCATCACCACCAGGAAGTATGTTATGATTTGGTCTTTTACAACCAGTAAAATTTTCCGTAGGATAATGAACTAAAGCTTCTGTCTACTCAACTGTTGCTTTATTTTCATCTATATTTTCTTCATCACTGATATATTATCATATTCATCAACTGAACTGTCACTAAAATTATCACTGGAGTCCAAAATTGAATTTTTAGTTTTTCGCTGTTGACTATTTTTAACAGGACATTTAACAGTAATTTTATTATTAGCTTGTTGATTAACGCTTGAGTTTAAATTTTTTGTACTGAAAACTTTTTTAGCTTTCTTAGTTTTCGATTGTGTAGTATTCTGAAAGGTTTTCTGAGAATTTTCATCGGTGGTATCAGTTACTTTAACACTTGTATCTTCACAAATATTACTGCATTTATTAATTAAACTGTTAGAGTCCAAAATCAAATTTTTAGTATTTTCTTGTTGACTTTTTTCAGCTAGACTTTGAACAGCTCTTTTATTTTTGGTTTGTTACTTAACTAAATTTAAATTCGATTTACAGCTAGTTTTGTTAACTTTCTTATTTTTTGATTGTCTAGTATTATGGAAAGTTTCCAGAGGATCTTCATTGATAGTATCAGTCTCATTGACACTTCGTGGTCACGATAAAATAATCGTGAAACGACGGTGAATGTACCGTGAATTCACAGTGTCGACAAATGATCGTCGAATGACCGTCACTTGACTTTCGAACGGCCGTCGTTTGACAGTGAATGACGAGTATCATTGTAAAAGTTTTTCACTGTTACTTTATGATTTTTATTCTGTATAGTTATTATACTTCACTCTTTGAAAAACCAAATTTTTACTTGACTTCTCCGATTTTTTACCTAAGTAACAATCGTAAATCATCGATCGATCGTCTGTCATTTGACAGTCATTCGAAAACATATAAATTGTCAAAAAACCGTAACTCGATGGTGGATGCACAGTAGTCAGTAAGTAAAACGACCGTGAAACGAGCGTATAATGCCGGTAAGTCAGGAATTTTTTACTATAGTCAACGATGAAAAAGTGTTGACTGTATTTTATTTTTTTTATTTCATCAAAAATACTCAAAGTGTATAAAAAGATAGGTAAATGAGAAATTTTCAGTGAATACTCGGGCTTAAAAATTTGAAAAAAATATTACATTATTGTAATTTGGTTATTTCAAAGTAAAATCATAAAAAATTAATCAGACTACATGCAATCAACAGAGATCCATCATTTCAATACTTTTCAGAAAAATTTATGGCTTACAACAAGTGTTGTATTTTTTTCATAGTCTTAAATGAAAAACCATAATACTTTTTGTTTATGAAAAATATCATAATCAATATTGTTTTTTTTTTTTTTAATCGGGAGATATTTTATTCAACAATTAATTAATTATAATAAATTATAATTTATTTTCAACTTAACTTTAAACATATTTTCTGCACGTCAAATATTTTCACCGTGATTCCAAAATTCGAATCCATTATTAAAGATTTGAGTTTTTTTTTTTAGAGACGAAAACTTTAATTTCAAAATTACGGAAAAATTGTTTGTTATCAAGAAAAATTATTATGAGAGATTTTTTTTAACAATTAAATTTTTAGCAATTTCTTTTCCAGATCTTTTTTTTATACAGTTAATAATTTTACCGTAATTTTAAAATCAAGATTTTCGTAAACAAAAATTTGAATCATTTATTGCGATTATTATTCTGAAGTCATGGAAAGAATATAAATTTATTTAATTCTTCATCACTCGCGTCATAAGCAGATCGCCACCTAACAACTACTCAACCTATAGAGACTCACTATAGTGCGAGCGAGAAACTAAAAAAGACGCGAGTGACGAAGGGTTAAGCTATTTTTATCTGTACAATGAAAAAAAATGACTTGGTTTTGACACCTTATAAAGTGACTGAATCCAACGTTTCGCGTAGTGTCTCAGATAGCCTAACTGATAGAGTCTCGGGCACGCAACCAGATGAGCCGGGTTCGAGTACTGGTGTAGACTGTCCGAAGTATTTTTTTTTATTATATTGTCCGTGACAGTAGCGTAAAATTACCGTATTTCGACAGTATATTAAGCGTACAATGTTGGTCATAACGTCGTAGATTCACTTGCGTATGCACCGTATATATTCAATAAATTTATAGTAGACATCGTTCACAACGGTATCCGATGCTGACTGACAAATCGCTCGGTAAGAACGAACTTTATACTGTAAAACGACCGTGAAACAACCGTCAATCGACCGTGCTTTCACCGTGTTGCCGAAACCGCCTGGGATACTTTAAATTTAAAAAAAAAAAAAAAAAAAAAATTTATGTTTGTAAACAAAACCTCTCAAGGGAGCAAAACTTTCTTGTTACGACACTATCTCAGACGGTAAAGTGGGAATGAAAACGATAGAGAAGGGGCCAGAATCGCGCAATACATTCTCATCGCTTCCTAATGCACACACGGCCTTACGATTGGCATTATCCCCACTTAGCTCACACCTAGACTCACTGATACTCTGAGCCAGGAAAGGGTTAAGAATTTTTTATAAAAAAATTCGATCCCCAAATTCCTTTATTTTCCCTGTCAAAAAAAATTAGGAAAACGGTTGACCCTGAAGGCCATCCCTGCAACTTCCCGCTACTTTCGTAATTAAGCGCTCAAAATTGCACTTATTAGATTTTTGAGCTCGAAGAACTTAAAAATATAATTTTGTGTAGTTTTGAGCTCTCTGAGCTCAAAAGTCTGATGAAAGTTTAATAAAACACTATTTTTTGAATTTTCAAACCGCAATAAATTTTGAATGAATCAACCAATTTTCACGGGGTTGGCGGTATTCAACGCAGTTTTTCAAATTTTATGATATATTTTCAAACACAAATTGATTAGACCGTAAGTTTCGGTTTAATTCGAAAAAAACACTTTTTTTCGATTTCTGTCGTCAACGATAACTCACGAACGAATCAACCGATTTTGACCAGATTGGTGGCGATCGACGTGGTTTTTTGATGTTAAGAGCTGATTAGTTTTTGTAATTGATCGGTCGAGCCGTTTGAAAGTTATTAAAAAAAAAATACACATTTTTTTAAGATTTCTCAAAATCTATGGGTCCGAATCAGTCCAACTTGTATTTAAAATCTAAGTTTAGTCGAACCCTTTCGAATGACACCAACCGCGATCAAATCGATCAAGCCGTTCAACAGTTATGAGAGGTTTATATACATCCACACATACATACATACACACACACACACACACACACACACACACACACACACACACACACACACACACACACACACACACACATACAGACGTACAGACGTACAGACACCATCGCGGGAATATTCAGGGAAGCTTCCTAGGACCTCAAAACGTCGAGATCTGATGAAAACTCGATTTTCGAAAAACGGGGTAAAAACAATAACTTTCCGATTGTTGAAAATTTTTAATTTTCTTAGCGAGAAGTTAAAAATTCCCGAAATTATTTTTTTTTTTTTCGACCGTCACAGTGGTGTTCCCCGTTAATTACAAAACTATATAATATATTAATAAATTAATTAAAAACCTCAAAAGTTCCATCCATATGAATATTGTTACTTTTCTTTAAAATTCTAGTAATGAATTTCTTGTAAATATTATCGCCGTGTCTCCATCATGTTGGACAAAAACTGTAGCAATGCCGTCCTCTTTGAGAATTTTACCCAACTCAGAAAGTCTCGACGGTATTTTTTCTCGACTGGCTGCACGCACTCGCGATAAAATGCTTGAGCAAGAGCTAAAATTATGCTTAGCACTTAATTCTGGAAATCCATAAATAAAAACATATAATTTGTCACGCGGGTGGTTAGCCCGGTCCGATTGGTCACCCATTTCCTCTTTGAAAAGGGCGCCACTGGGATTTTATACTCGGTGTCCCAGGAACCGGGGTAGCATGAGAAGGGAAAGACCGGATCGTGAGAAGTTGAGAAAAGGCTGTAAATAAATGCTGAGAAACAATTAATAATTATAATTATTTATTCCAATTAAACAATTCAAAATTAACAAATTTTCTTAACAATATTACCCTTAAAATTAACCTAATAATTACTAAATTGTGAGAACCTCTCGCCTACGCAAGCACTCGCCAAAATCTTCCAGACCAAATATCATCTAACTCTTTTTAATCATAGACCATTACGCATCTAACTCTTTTTAATCATAGATCATTACACATCTAACGCTTTTTAATCATAGACCATTACGCATCTAAACTCTTTATTTAATCATAGACCATTACGCATCCATACTAAATGAACTCATTATTAGCTACGCCAACCTGACAATAATTAACAAAAGTTTATTTCAACTACCAGAACTAATTTCACATAAAACAACCTCGTCTACCTGACGGAATACCATATTATCTTACTAATTTCTATATAAAATCATCCACCGGACGTTAACTTTATTTCTCAAAATTCTCAATTTTATTCATACATCTTAATTACCAATAAAACTGAATCTCACACCTACGCATTCTCCAAAATTACCAAAATTACGCCTAACAATTACTTAACAAGAAATTCCGACATTCGATTTTAATTCATTAACACATCTTCTTAACTAAATTCATTTTCAATTAGTTAACCAAATTTTCTACTAAAGTTATCAATCAATTTATTCTACTAAACCCACTGATTTATTTCATTTCTTGATCTCCACTAAATAATCTTTAACAAAGTTCACTACATAATTTTCTTAACAAGTTCAGGAATCATTTTCTAAATTCACTAAATTCCTCAATAAACACATTCGCTAAATTAACTAAATTAATTAAATTTAGCCCACCGGCCTAAATTTAATTTACCACAATTTCTTAAATTCAACTACTGTAATTCTAAAGCGTCTCAACAAAATTTACAACCATAGAACATTATAGAATGACCTTCACTAACTTAATTACGCATTTTCATTTCTTATTCAAATTTTGTCTTGAAAATTCTTAACTAAAATTAATTTATTCTAGCCAACAAGCCTATAATAAATTACTAATAAATTTTCTACCAATAAATTAATGATTAATCAATTAAATTTAATTTTCAATATAAAAGTTCAGCGACAAAACTAACTTATTAACCTTGACAATAAATAACTAAGGTACGAACTCGCTAATATAAAAATGGCCGCTCGAGAATTTAATTTTAATTATTTCAGCCTCTTAATTAAATTAATAATCTAATCTGGCCTAAAATAATCGAAAATACCTGGAGTCTCAATTATTGTTTTATCCAACGACGGCTAATACTCCGGTCCAACTTGGCGGGCTCAGCTGCTTGGCGTCTTGTCTTCTCGAACTAGGGTGCTGGCCTGCGGCAGGGTTGTCCAATTCCAAAATGCCCCGATAACTTCCTCTGCAGTTGCTTTTTATTCTCGACGTCCAAATTTGCACTCTATTGACTTAAACTGATCTCAACAGGGTCACTGATTCACAAAGGCAAAAGGCCACTGGCTTCCAGAAGGGAAAAAAGCTTCGATGTTTTTCTTGCTGGCTCTTTTATAACCCTCAAACTCCGGCTTTCGCACTTTCCTATTGTTACGCCCCACTTAATTTTTCGGGGACAGTAGTGGGGACTTTTGATTCGCACGCTCGGTGACAAGTCGAAACTCTTGTCAAAAATCAAAAGGTAAGGGAAAGCCTTACCTACCGTGCGTCAATTATAGGGTCGATAATAACCCCGGGAAGTTCGATTTTCCCTGTTACAAATTAATTAAAGTTAAATTACATTTGATACTAAAATTAAGAATTTTTCTTCAGTATAAAAATAAATAAATATAAATACATAAATAAATGATACTTGCGGTCGACAGACATCATCAAATATTTCTTTTAAACCTTCATTGCTCTCTTCACATCTTTTTATCATTATGTTAAGCAGAATGGACCACTGATCTTTACCTTCTTGAGGAAGATCAGCATGATGGTTTTCCACAACGAAATCTTCACCTTCAGTAGAGCCTAAGCATTCTTCAATGTCAAGAATTACTTTTAAAAAATTCAGATTTGCTGTGCAAGCATAAGATTTTTTCCTCGAGCATCGAAAAATATGAGTGCTTTGGCAGTCCCTTGCATATGTATGCCCATCATAAAAGATCACCTTCGATCCTTTCTTTTTTCCCGGTATAATTCCATATTATAAGCTATGAATCACGTTTATCAAAATAAAAAATTAGGAAAACGGTTGACCCTAAAGGACATTCCTGCAACTTTCCGCTCATTTTAAACTTAAGCGCTTAAAATTATACATTATGTTTTTGAGCTCGAAGAGCTCAAAATATAATTTTCGTGTCATCTTGAGTTCTCCGAGCTCAAGTCTGATAGAAGTTTAATAAAACACAATTTTTAAAATTTTAAAACTGCAATAACTTTTGAATGAATAAAGCGATTTTTACGCGGTTAGCGGCATTCGACGCCCTTTTTAAAGCCCCATACAGAATCTTCAAGTTTTAATTAATCGAGCCATAAATTTCGGAGTAATTCCGAAAAAACACTTTTTTCGGTTTTCTTTCGACAACGATAACTCACAAACGAATCAACCGATTTTGACCGAGCTTGCAATGATCGACGTGGTTTTTCGATCTTAAGAGCTGATTAGATTTTAAAATCTATCGGTGAAAAAATTTAAAAATAATTCCAAAAAAACCTCATTTCAAAAAATTTTCAACTTCCCGCTAAGAAAATTGAAAATTTTCAAAAATCAGGAGTTATTGTTTTTACCCCGTTATTCGAAAATCGAGTTTTTATCAGATCTCGACGTTTTGAGGTCCTAGGAAGCTTCGCTGACTATTCCCGCGATGGTGTCGGTACGTCTGAGTGTGTGTGTGTGTGTGTGTGTTTTTTTTTTTTTTTTTTTTTTTTTTTTTTCAGAGGGGGAATCCTTTTTGCGGATTCCAGGCATAGCTGTTTCGCCTGGATATGTGAAGACTCGACGCAGCGTCATACTAAAAGTCGACGCTAACGCCCCTACTCACTAAACCCTAAACCCCTTTTCTTCTTTCCTCTAATCCTTCATGGGAACCGCCGTCAGGCATTACTTCGTTAGGGGAAGAACTAGCTACTGCTCTTCCTTCTAGTGGCTAAGGTGTTAACTAACTTCCTTCTATCTTCTGATATTTGCTCTTCTTCTTTCGGTGGAACGCAAGTCTTTGAGGACTTCTCTTGCAAACGTGTTGGTAGCGTTCTAGGCAGCTTCTGATGACAACATTGCTTCCACTAGTGAATCTGGATGCATTCTCGGGTTCAGGATCCCCTCCAACTGTTTACGCTATGGATCGAAACGAGGACATACAAAGAAGACGTGCTCCACATCTTCAGCAACTCCTGGGCAGGACGGGCACTCCGAAGAGTCATCGTGCTTAAAGCGGTGTAGATACTCTCGGAAACACCCGTGTCCCGACAACATCTGCGTAAGATAGTAATTGACCTCGCAGTGATTCCGGTTAAGCCAAATGTCGATCCGAGGTATGAGGTCCAGCTTTTCTCCATGATTTCTGGGTTTCCAGTGCATCAGCCCAAATGGATATTCCGTAAGTGAGCACTGATGTGACTACTGATGACAATAGTAGCCTTCTGCTCGGCATTGGGCCTCCGATGTTAGGCATCAGCCGTGCGAGACTAGCCCTCACTACTGACACTTTGGCACTGACGTGTTCCACCTGCTGCTTGAAGTTGAGTAGGGCATCCAGCATCACTCCCAGATAACGGATAAATGGTTGTGATATTATTTCTTGTTCTCCGACTCTCAACTTGATGGTTTCTACCGTTTTTCTAAGAGTGATGAGCACTGCCTCGGTTTTATGCTTGGCTAGCTGCAAGTTCATCATGTCCATCCACAAATTGGCTCGTCTGAATGTAATATCAAATGCCATTTCTATCTCTTCTAGGTGCTTTGCGACGATCACAACAGCTACGTCATCCGCATATGCTACAAGTTTAACCCCCATGGGCAATGCTATTCTCAGGAGGCCATCATACATGATGTTCCATAGCAGAGGACCTAAAACTGATCCGTGTGGCACTCCTTCGGAGATTTCGTACACTTCCGTACCGTTCTTCGTGTCATATTTCAGAACCCTATTCGTGAAGTAGCTCGCTACCTTTCTGCGAAGGTATCCTGGTACGTTTTTGTCTTCTAGAGCCCTCATAACGCAGTCCCAGTTAGCGGAGTTGAAGGCATTCTTGATGTCCAAAGCAGCCACCAAGCAGTATTTCTTCTTTCCACCCTTCCATCTCGTTCCGGCGATTGCATCCTTGGCTGTATCAACAACCAATTTGATCGCATCCAGAGTTGACCGTCCTTTTCGGAAACCAAACTGGTTCTCTGCCAGGAGTGGATCGACTACAGCCTCTATTCTTTGATGAATTATGCACTCGAATATCTTGCCAGCCGTGTCTAACATGCAGAGTGGTCGATAGGATGACGGTTCTTCCGGCGGCTTTTTCCGATTCGGAAGTCGCACTAGCCGTTGCTGTTTACACTTCTGGGGAAAAGTCCTTTCCTTCAGGCATGTATCGTAAACGTCCAGGAATAATGTCGGTGCTGTCCTAAGGATTGATTTCAGGGCAATATTAGGGATTCCGTCCAATCCCGGCTCCTTATTATTCCCTACTCGATTGCCTGCCTCTATCAACTCGTCCAACGTGATAGTTGGGATGTCTTCAGGGTTGAGCTGCTCCAACTTGTAGATGAATACCGGCTGTTGGGGAAACAGCGCAGTAACAGTCTTCTCTAGGAGCTGTGGACACGTAGGTGATGGCATCGGCTGGCATTTCAGGTGGGTCATAACGACCTTATACGGTCTGCTCCATGGATCTTTCTCTACTTCTGCGACCAGTTCCTTCCAGCAGCGTCTTTTGCTTTCTTTAATGGCTCTGTTTAGTTCTCGACGGGTCTTTTTATACTCTGCCAACAGCTCTGCGGAGTTAGGTCGTCTGTAGCCACGCTGAGACTTTCTTCTTTTTTTGAGACACTTTGAACGTAGAATGCTAATGTGATCGTTCCACCAGTGCACCGAAGGTCTTGAATTCATGCCACGTTTCCGAGACATACTGGCGTCGCAAGTCTGGGTAACTCTTCTCATTAGGTCCTTGGTCTTCTCTTCAGCAGTTTCTACGATGATCGGATCGCACTCTAGAGCTACTACTAAAGCAGTGAGGTCGAGAGATTTAACTTTCCACCTAATGGCGCTGGTGTTCCTTTTGACTCTTGTTAGATTCTGGCCAGTTGATATTTTTCATAGTATCGCATTATGGTTACTGGCTGTGTAGATGTTCAATACTTTCCAAGAAAAACCTCTTCGAGCTAAGCAACTGCTGACAAATGTAAGGTCGACAATTGAGTTTGCCTCTTCCTTTGTATACGTTGGCGTGTCACCGGTGTTAAGAAGGATCACGTCCAGTGTGGCCATTGCCTCGAGAAGTGCTTTTCCACGTGTAATAGTGAACTTGCTGCCCCAGTCTGCTGCCCAGGAATTGAAGTTACCAGCTATTGCCACGGGAAAGTGTTTTCTTGCATCCTCAGTTAGCCGATCAAGGAAGTCTTCAAACTGTTCATTAGAGAGACTAGGTGGTGCATATCAACTGTAGAAGCTGAGGCCATCTACCCATGTTGCTACGAAGCTGGCTTCTTTATTGTTGACTGTTCTCTGAAAAGGACATTTACCGCAGGACCAGATGACGGCTTTGTTAGTGCTGTCGGATTCCCAGGGTTTGTTACTCAGGTGTCTATAAGGCTCACTTATAAGTGCTCCGTCTGCCTCTAATTCGCGCACAGTTTGCATGAGCAGGTCATGCGCAGCCTCACAATGATTGATCTGGAGGAAGACCACGGCGAGAGCGAAGCAAAATTTGAAACCGACGAATGACGACGGCGGCTGATCAACGGCAGCAGAGCGAGGCACCATCTGGGGGCCGTAAGCCGAACCGAGTGACATATCGACCAATCATGGATCGCAACGAAGTACTGGACGCATCCCGTAATACAATGGCCGGCTAGAAGAAGCCGTGAGCTGATTGGATGCGAGTTTTTTTAACTAACGGAAAACTAGAGAACACATGTTGCCGAGGAGGCAGCCATAATTGATTGATTTTGATCTGGACGCCGTGCCTGTTAGTCTTAAAAATTCCGATACGTGCATAAAATAATTTTGAAACGCAATTACGATCCGTTATTGGGTTAAATTTTACCATTCGTTAATTTGTTGTCTTGTTGGAGATATTTTGACGATCTTTTATTGACAAATCGCCGAGTGACGATTAATTTTTGGAACGAAGTTCCTTATCGCGCGTTGCGAAAGGGGGCTAGACGGAAAAAATTCATACGAAAAGTTGTCACGACACTTTTTGCTATAGTAAGCTATTGTAAGCCGTGCGGCGTGCGCATGTTTCTCTGTCTGTCTGTCTCTCTCTCTCTTATAGAAAGCAAGCCAGTTCCCTGATAGCCACACTTACTATAAAAATACTTGTAGTATAGGAAGTTTAGTCAAAGTTAACGTTAACTTTACTCCAAGACTTGTACAGTAAAGCTTATATACTGTTTGTGTTGAAATTGTATAGTAACTTAACGTCGGAAGATTTTTTAATGAAAAATTACTGTAACTTTAACTGTAAAATTTATAGAAAAATTAATGTTACTTCAAGTTATATTTATTTGGACCTTCAAGTTGATTAGAAAACCATGATTTAAAAAAGTTTTTTGCAAGTTAATTGTCAATCACTTCTTATAAAAAATTAATGAAAAATAATAGGACGATAAATAAAAATTTTAATGCTTTGTAAATAATTTCATAAAGGTTTCAGAGTATTTTTATATTTAAGAAAATCAAACATCATATAATTTCAGATATTTATTTTTATTAATAAATTATTAAAACATTTTTAAAAATTTTTAAAGCTAAAAATGAAAATTAATCTAGCTGACATTTGATAATTTTAAGAATTTTTTTTAACAAGTAAATTATGGTAAAAAATAATTAGAAAAATAAATTGACATGTAGAAATTTACAAAAATTAATAATGCAATTTTTTATAAATAATTTTTTGGAACAAATTTATTTGTTAAAAAAAATTAAAAAATAGTCAAGTGACTGCTTACTTTAATGTCATAACTAAAAACAAAAAACTTTTAAATTTAATTAACTCACACACGTTATATTCATAACTGCAAATACAATTTTACATTTTATCTATATATTATATATATAAAAATAAATTGCTGTGCGTCTCGCTAAAACTCAAAAACGGCTGGACCGATTTTCAAAATTTTTTTTCCTTTTGTTCGCTATAGTTCAGAGATGGTTTAGAAAAATAAAAATTTTTGAAAAACCCGAAAGTTCAGCTAAAAAAACAAAAACAAATGAATTGCTGTGTGTTCATCTCACTAAAACTTAAAAACGGCTGAACCGATTTTCAAAATTGTTTTTTTGTTTTGTTCGCTACAGTTCAGATATGATTCAATAAAAAATTTTTTTTCGAAAAATCGACAGTTCAGCTAAAAAAATCATTATCATTAATCATCATCAAATAATAAAAAAATATAAAAATAAATTGCTGTGCGTTAGTCTCGCTAAAGCTCAAAAACGGGTGGACCGATTTCAAAAATTTTCTTTTTGTTATGTTCGCTATAGTTCAGGGATGTTTTCAAAAAAATAAAATTTTTGGATGTTTTCAAAAGAATAAAATTAGAGAGCTTACCTCGTAACCAATCTACCCGGGTTCGACTCCCCGGTCGAACTATAAAATATTGTTTTTTTTGTTATGTACGTCCCCCACGGAAAAAGTATGTATTTTAATTTTAGTATATATTCTGGAATATATTCTGAAATATATACTAGAATATATCCGAGAATATATTCTAAATATATTCCGGATATAGCCCGTTTTGCCCAAGGAATATATTTCAAAAGTATATAATATATTCAGTATATATACGATGGATCAGACCATAGATCTGACGACAGACCAGACTATAGACCAGAGAAAAATTTGGAGTAAAACGGAATACAAGTGAGTGCATGCCCATATATTTCGGAATATATTCCTTGGGCAACACGGGTTATATTCGGAATATATTCTCGGATATATTCTGGAATATATTTCAGAATATATTCCAGAATATATACTTTTTCCGTGCGGGGTAGTAAAAAATTTTTACTGTGCTTCGTTTTTTTACCGATAAATTACCTACCGATGTAAAAAAGAAACAAATTCTGATAATCTGCCATATCAATAAGTGTTTTGTTCAACTTCACTAAAAGTTCATATTAAGACTTGTACTACAAGATATTGAGAAAAGTTAAAGTGAATTTCCGACACTAGATTGTGCATAAGTTGGATTGCATTTTAACGTTAACTTTTACGATTGGATAGCTATCAGGGTTATTTTCGTTTCTTCTTTCTAAATAAAATAAAATTTTATTACAATTTCTTCACTAATTAATCGAAAGGAACTTCGTTCCATCCGGGTGTCCCTTGACACCTCTCAAGTTTTTTATTATTACGTGCACGTGGGAGACACCATCGCCGAGACATCGACGCTATTCCGCCTGCTATCCCGTCAACTTCGTTGAGAGTCAGCTACCTGGACGAGTACCGACCCAAGGGGTTCACTGCTGCCGCAGGGTGAGTCCGATCGCTAATCTAGCCCCAGGGTGTCCTCACCGCGATATCACGATCAATTTTAGTAAATTTCACCAGTTTAATTT
>NC_058165.1:14548914-14561414 GCF_020080835.1 Cotesia glomerata
ATCGGTGCGCCAAGCTTGGTTGCCCAGTACTGGGCCAGACAAGGCCCCGTCATTCAGCTCTGGTAGTTCCTACATGGGAACTTGTAGATTATTAACGATGTATAATTCTTCCAAACTATCATTATTGGTGCTCCATGTCTCCAAGTTAACCTCTTGGAAATTTTTATTTATGTTGAACCGAACAAAAAATTTAATCGAATTTGAATTGATAAAAATCAATTCATTTAAGAAAAAAATCAATGTTTTTTGTAACTTCCCGCTAAAAAAATTGAAAATTTTCAAAAATCGGGAAGTTATTTTTTTGTAAATTGATTTTTTTGATAATTTTACTATCTGAATTAACTGTATAGCGTTTAGGAAGAATGAAAATCGAAATTTTCATCACATTTTAATGGCTTTAATCATTTGTCGTTTTACGTAAAGTGATATATTTGGATTAATAAGAGCCGAAGCAGCTTTTTCATCAATTAAATACCACAGATGGTTTTGAAATTTGTGCAATACTGCCTCAGAAATTTTCTTATTAGTTGTTCTGTATTGATACATATTCTTTATATAATTTAAATCTTGATATGAAGCTGATGCTGCGAGAGGCGTCACAAACCAAAATTACATATAAATAAATACTATGAATGAACAAATATCCAAAAGATTTTGTTGCGCTTCAAGATCTAACTTGAAAATGAATCGGTTTTGACATCTAACGTGCATGGTGAAATGCACCTGGCTTGTCAAATTTGATCTGATCGGCACTCTTATAATGCGACTAAAAATTGCTTAACGAATAAACGTGAATAGAGACTGAAAAAATACAAATAATTATTTGTAAAACGGCTTAAGCGGCAGTATTATTAAAATTGTATTTCATACATCGTATTGTTAACGTTACAGTAACTATCAATCTTTTTAACAAAATTTATATAACATTTATAGATAAAATAAATGATTTTAACACATAAAACTGTATAGCAAGACTGAAAAACTATGATAATAACTATAAACACAAATTAAACTACGAATAACTCTTAAAGGAATGATTTTATCGAAAAATTATAAGAGAACTTTTTTGTAAAACATTCAATTTTCTACCAGAGTATGCATCGATAATAGTCGTAGTAGCATTTTTTTCAGAGAAAAAAAATTAATAACAAAAAATTGCAAATTATCATGTTATTTAAATGGGAAATGTAACTCATTTGGGACAAGGTTTAATTTCGTAATTGAGAGCTTATTTATCTAGAATATTATTTTTTAGGTCAAGAACTAAAAATCCAAGAGACGTCAGTGAAAAAAAAATCAACTTGGTAAATAACGGACACCCTAATACATACATACACACACACAAACACACACACACAAACACACACACACACACACACACATACAGCTGCACGGACACCATCGCGGGAATAGTCAGGAAAGCTTTCTGTGACCTTAAAACGTCGAAATCTGATGAAAACTCGATTTTCGCAAAACGGGGTAAAACCAATAACTTCCTGAATTTCAAAAAATTTTCAATTTTTCTTAGCTTCAATTTACTTTAACGTTAAAGTAAATTGCGAATAACTGCTAAAAATTGTAAAAAAATGCAATCATGCGAATGGTCATTTGAAGAGAAAAGAGTTGAATTCAAGTGAAGAATAATATAAAATCAAGAAAGGTCGCTTTTTTTATCATTATAACTACAATTTATAGGTGTTATATAGCATAATTTGTAAGAAATCATGTTTAGTTAATTACTGTGAGTAAGGACAATACTATTTTTTTGATATTATTCACTACTTTGTGACTGTTTTTTTACGGTTTTTAGCTATTTTTAGCATTTTTCCGTAATTTATTCACAGTTTGAAAGTGTACAACTCAAACCGACTCCGGATTTAGATTAAGCGCATCAAAATACGTTAAGAAAATAGTTGATTTAGATTAAGAACTTTTTTTCATTTGCATTATTGCAATTTTTCAGCAGTTTCTAGAGGTTTTTTTGCAACTTATTCTAGTTTTTGAGGCATGAAAAGTTAAATAACCTTTATATTTGGATTCAGCGCATTGAAATTTAAAAGGAATATAATCGATTGACGCCGAAAATAATTTTTTCGCTGACACGACTGCATTTTTTAGCCACTCTTGGCCGTTTTTTGCAATTTACTCTAATTTTGGAGTCTGACAGGCTAATTAGTGTCCATATTCAAATTTAGTACATTAAAATACATAAAGAACATACTTGATTAAGGTCGAAAAAAAATTTGTTCGCTTGCATGACTGCATTTTTTTTTAATTTTTCTTGGTTTTTTGCAAATTACTTACAATTTTAGGGATGTATGGGCCAAGCCAACTACAAATTCAGATTCAGCGCATAATATTACATAACCCGCATAATATTACATTAGTTAAATGTACAAAACACTTTTTTTTTTACTGCAAGTGTAATTATTAATTTTTAAGACCAGGACTTTTGCAGTTGTGTAAATGAGCATTCATGTTTAACCTCAAATTTGAATAAAGAAAAAATGCCAACTTCCAGGACCTATTAATAATTAACTTACATGTTAGGGTGATTAGTAGGGCACGGAAGTTGGCCTATTCTCAATTGTTCAAATTTAAGGTTAAACATACAAACAGTCATTTGAACGGTGGCGATATTCCGGGCCCTAGTGATTAGTTTTAAACGATTATTCGTTTTTGCGTTCCTCTATTAAAATATTATTCTATATACTGAAGAAAAATTCCCATCGAGTTTGATCTCGTAATTTTAATTATATAATTATAAACTGTATAATTTTATATAACTCCATTAGAGTGTCCGTTATTTCCCAAGTTGATTTTTTTTTCGCGATCGCCCCCTTGATTTTTAGTTCTTGGCCTAAAAAAAAATATCTTACACAAATAAGCTCTTAATTACCAAATTGAACCGTGCCGAAGTCGAGTTACATTTCCCATTTAAATAACATGGGAATTTGGAACTTTTTGCAATTATTTTTTTTTTCTTCAAAAAAAATGTTGCCACGATTATGATCGGTGCATATTCTGATGAGAAATTGAATGCTCTACAAAAAAGTTCTCTTATAATTTTTCGATAAAATCATTCCTTTAGAAGTTATTTGTGGTTAAAGTTGTGTTTATAGTTATTATCATAGTTTTGCAGTCTTGCTATAAAGTTTTTTGTGTTATAATCATTTATTTTATCTATAAATGTTCCAAAAATTTTATCAAAATGATTAATAGTTACAGTAATGTTAACAATACGATGTATTGAATACATTTTTAATAATATTGCCGCTTATTTGTATTTTTTCTGTCTCTATTCACATTTATTTGTTAAGCAATTTTTAGTTGCATCATTAGAGTGCCAATGAAATCAAATTTTATAAACCAGTTGCATTTCACCATGCACGCTAGATGTCAAAAGCGATTTATTCGCTGAAAATATATATTTTTCGGGACATTTTCGAGTTAGATCTTGAAACGCAACAAAATCTTTTGGATATTTGTTCATTCATAGTATTTATTTATGTACACGGTGAGAAATTTCTATTATTTTTTATTCTGCATGGATTTTAGATATTACAATGGTGCATATTACTAGTGAACCTTATTGACTCAGAATAAAATTTTACAATGGCCCATAGTAATTTCCGAAACAAATGAAATCAGACATAGTAAATGGTAAAAATTGAAATGTACCATAGTAAAATGAAATATGCAATAATTTAAATTTCCGAATGTACTATACCAAAAAAAATAAGAAAACGTTTGTAAAAAATAAAAAATTTTAGAGTAAAAAATGTTTTTAGCAATCAAAAAAAATATCAAACCAAACAAGATTTTTTTTGTTTACAATAATTTTTAAAAATATTTTTTTAAAATATGGTTTTTTTAATTTTTTTTTTCATTTTTAACAATGAACGTAGGATTTATTTTGGCAGTTAATTTTATTATGAATAATTATAAACACAATATATAACTTTTAAATTATTTTTTATTATTATTAGAAGTGTCGGTTGCAGGTTAACCATCAAATGTTTGTTTTCATTTTAATTTTTCACGGTAAATTATTAAATATTTTATTATTTATGAATCTTACAAATTTTCATTAACTATTCATGTGTTGATGGATTTATAAACTAATATTTATTTAAAACTTAATGTTTATTGCAATTTTCATAACACCGTTAACCACTACTGATAGCGTCTGTACACTTATGTTGACAAAACAAAGCAGCACGAAAAAATGAAAGAGCGCGCGTCGCAACTGACGCGCATACGTTTACTATGGGACATTTGAAAATTTCATAGTCACAATTTTAAATTTAAACCGAGTACACGTGACTAAATGTGAAACTTTTTTATAAATTTGTCGACTGAGCAACAGAAATTTTACTATGGAACTATAATGAAAAGTTTTAAGCACACTAACAGTTTTTGTTCTGTCAGTTTACGAAAATTTTTTATATATGTTTATGTAACAGTTGCATGGTCAAATTTACTATGGTCCCTAGTAAATATTGATTGGTACAATATGATATTCTTAAATTTTTATGGTAATATTTTGAATTGAGTCATTAAGGTTCAGTCTTATTATGTATGCATAGTAAATTTCTACAGAAATTTCTCACCGTGTATCATTTTGGTTTTTGGCACCTCTTGCAGCATTAGCTCTATACCAAGATATAAATTATAGAAAGACTGTATCATTACAGGACGACCATTAAGAAAATTTCTGAGGCAGTATTGCACAAATTCAAAAACCATCTGTGGTGTTTAACTGGTGAAAAAGCTGATTTGACTTTTTTCGATTCAAATACATAACTTCACGTAAAACGTAAAATGATTAAGACAGTTGGGTTCTGCAAGGCATATTCCAAGAAAATTATGAAATTTTTTTTATCGAAAGATAAATATATTAACAATTCACTACCAAAATTTCAGATCGATTCACCACACCGTTTTTGAGAATTTAATTTTCGAAATTGCATCATTTATACGCAGAGCTATAGAGAGATGGTAAAGTTAGTATGAAATCTTCTATACCACTCGAGTGATGCAAATAATTTCATACTATAGTATATAACTTCATACTATAGTATATAACTTCACATATAAAAGTTATATAACTTCACCATCTTTCTATACCTTTGCGTGTAAATGTTGCAATTTCGAAAATTCATTGCTTACAAAAAATGTGGTGAATTGATCTGAAATTTTGGTGGTGAATCATTAATATAATTATCTTTCAATAAAATAAATTTCATAATATTCTTGAAATATGTCTTGCAGGATCCAACTACGTTAAATTATTAAAATGTGATGAAAATTTCGATTTTGATTCCCCCTGAACGCTATATACTTAATGCAGATAATGAAATTATCAATTCAAAAAAAAAAGATATTCCCCGTCAGCATCCAAGTCAGAAAGATTTCAGTATGAAGTCTTTTAAAAAACTTCTTATAGAAGTCCTAATGTGACGTCTTAAAGAGCTCTTTTTTACGAGGTCAGAACTAAGAGCTCTTAATGAACTCATAAGTTTGGAGTCAATTTTCTGACATCTAACTGAGTCCCTTTTTTGGACTTCTTTTTGAGTTGCGTATAATGAGCTTATAGACATTATAAACAAAAACACAAATTTCTTTTTAATATAAAGCTGTCAAAATCTTATTCATTTTTCATTTATTACTTTCCTGATTGAGAAATTAAATTGAAAATGATTAAAAATAATTCGAATTAAATGATTTAAAACAATTTGAATAGATTAATATATAGATATACACTTGGCATAGGTTAACTCATTTCTCTTAATCCAGGTTAATTAAATTTTTCAAAAATTTTAAATTATATTATGAAGTAATAGGCAATAATGTTAAAATCTGGTTCGTAATCAAACTAATTTAGATAAAATAATAAAATTGGATTCTAATCTGAAAAAATTATGTGAACTTTCTACATTTAAGGAGTACTTTGCATGTATCAATTTTAAACATTTTATTCGAATTTAACGATATCTTATAACTATATACTTATTAATTATTGTTGAATTTTTAATATTCATTAATTTATCTATTAGATTTTATATTGTGAAAAGTAAACAAAATTTATATAGACTATTTAAAAAAATATTACAGGTAGACTTTTGAATACTTTTTAGTATATAAATATTCGTAAAAGTTACTTTTTCTCTATCGATACACAGTATCAAATAGAATAAATAATATAGACAATGATCGCAACATTTCATCACTATATAAACTTAGCTTATAAGAATAATGAGATATGTAACGACATATCGTTTGAACAGCGTAGGGGGTTAGGTATCGATCTAGCACGCGCGCGACTCGGGTTCGAATCTTGGTTACGGCAATTGCGATTTTCACTTTCTCTCTTTAAACCGACAATATTAGGACTAACTAAAGTAATAAACATTCGAAATCAGCATCGGTGCTTCATGAAACTGAATTATTTTTCATAATTTACTTTTATAACTATTATTATTATTATTAATATTATTTTTGTTGTGTTCTTATTATTGTTATCATTATAATAGCGTATAGAGATAAAAAATCATTCATTTGTGCGAGTTCAGAAAAAAGAGCTCTTTAAGAGCTCGTTTTGATGAGTTCTTAAAGTCTACAATAAGCGGCGCATTCGACCTCTTCAGAAGGTCTTAAAGACGTCTTTTAGACGTAGACTCTGACGTTTAAATCATAAATCTGAGCTCATTCGGAATAACTTAATACGTCATTTTGCTATCTGGATTGATTTCTTTCTTAAATAAATTAATTTTTATTAATTCAAATTCGATGAAAATTTTTTTTTTGATTCATCATAAATAAAAAATTGCTAGAGATTAACTTTGAGACATGAGCCACCAATAATGATTGTTTGGAAGTATTAGACATTGTTAATAATCTAAAATTGTTAACGATGTAGCCGAAAAAGCGTTTCGATGAACTCAAAAATACATCAACAATTTAACGCATAAAAAAGAACAAAAACAATATTTAGTGCAAATTATTCATGAAAACAAAAACAAACAAATTCATGAATATTTATCATAATGCGACTAAAAATTGCTTAACAAATAAATGTGAATAGAGACAGAAAAAATACAAATAAGCGGAAATATTATTAAAAATGTATTCAATACATCGTATTGTTAACGTTACTGTAACTATTAATCATTTTGATAAAATTTTTGGAACATTTATAGATAAAATAAATGATTATAACACAAAAAACTTTACAGCAAGACTGCAAAACTATGATAATAACTATAAACACAACTTTAACCACAAATAACTTCTAAAGGAATGATTTTATCGAAAAATTATAAGAGAAATTTTATGTAGAGCATTCAATTTCTCAATAGAATATGCACTGATCATAATCGTGGTGATATTTTTTTTGAAGATAAAAAAAAAATAATTGCAAAAAGTTCCAAATTCCCATGTTATTTAAATGGGAAATGTAACTCGACTTCGGCACGGTTCAATTTGGTAATTAAGAGCTTATTTGGGTAAGATATTTTTTTTTAGGTCAAGAACTAAAAATCCAGGGGGCGATCGCGAAAAAAAAGTCAACTTGGGAAATAACGGACACCCTAAGCTCCATATACTATCATGAATAATTATTCATAACTCCAATATATATTTATGTATAATTCCATACAAAACCATATATTTATGAAAATAATATCTAAGATTATTTTCTCGTGCACTCATAAGATAAATTAATGAAAGAAGTTCTGAGTCATTAGTTGAAATAATAAATCATCATATAATTGGAAAAGTAGAGATCATGTAAAATTTACAAATACCGAAAACGAATTGATAAAGGATCATAATTTCGACGTGGAAAATTCAAAATTTATGCAGAACCTTAAATTTTCAATTAATGTTATACACCTGAAATTTATGAGGCAATAAAAAGTACTAGTCACACTAACGAGATCAATTAATCTACTAAAAATTGATAAATATATTATCGACAAAACTAAATATTTATATCATTAGTTAAAACAAGTAAGAGTTGTAACTTATAAATTTATTAAACTTACTCCAACATATGAGGCCTAGGCTTTTTCTTGCCCTCAAGACTTGATCGATATGATCATGCATGAACAGGCATGTTCCTCCATAACCAGGCTTGTTCATGCCTTAAAGTATTCAACACTTTAGATATGATCATACATGAACGGGTATGACCCTCCATAAACAGGCCTGACCATGCAGGCACGTATTTAACGCTTCAGATATAATCAAGCATGATCATACAGAAACACAAATGACCACACATGATCAAGCACGACCATGCATGACCAGGCCTGGACGTATTTAAGGCTTCAGACATGATAATACATAAATGATTATGATCATGTATAGAAATGCATTATCATGTTTAATTTAATGCCTGCGATCATACTTGAAGAGGCAGGAACATGTCTGAACATTTTTTTTTCCGAGTATGTTTCTTGGGATAGCCATCCTCAAATGGAGACAGTCACTATTGAAAGAAGAAAAAATCATTATCTATCTGAAGCAAATGTAACGTCTGTCATAAGGGAAAATTTAAAGTTTTTAATAATATATTAGTTTTTTTTTTTTCTTACAGAAAAATGCAATCAAACGACTCATATGTGATTGATCCGCCATCATTAAGCTGCATCGAAGAAGTTAATACTAATTACGAAGGAATTTTTAACCACGTTGTAAATGATATTAATTATGAGGTAATTACATAGGTATACACTATTTTACTAATATAAATCAATTTATTCAATACTCAGAAACATCCTATTATAATACAGTTAACTTGAGTAATAGACTTAAGGGGAAACACCACTGTGACGGTCGAAAAAAAAAGGTGATTTTCGGAAATTTTTTTGACAGGGAAAATAAAGGAATTTGGGGATCGGATTTTTTTTATTTTATGAAGGGTACATTACAGATTATTACCCTAAATTTTTATTAAAAAATATTTAATTATTACAAAGTTATCAAAAATCTCGTAGAGCACTAGAAAAAATTTCCCCCTCCATGTTCGCATCGATAACGCAAAAACGGATCATCTGAAAATAAAAACCCAAATTGATTTTTAATCAGGAAAGATGTAGTTATCGTTGCACGTACGGAATTTTAAAAATTTTGATTTGAAAGATTTTTTTAGTCGGGTTAAAACAAAAAAAAAAACAGTAAAAAAAATGAGAAAATTTTCAATCAGTCGCCATTTTTTAAAAAACTAAAATTTTCAAAATTCCGTACGTGCAACGATAACTACATCCTTACTGATTAAAAAGCAATTTGGGTTTTTATTTTCAGATGATCCGTTTTTGAGTTATCGATGTGACGATGGAGGGAGAAATTTTTTCTAGTGCTCTACGAGATTGTTAATAACTTGGTAATAATTAAATATTTTTTAATAAAAATTTAGGGTAATGATCTTTAATGTGCCCTTAATTAAATAAGAAAATCTGATCCCTAAATTCCTTTATTTTCCCTGTCAAACAAATTCCCGAAAATTACCTTTTTCTTCGACCCTTACAGTGGTGTTCCCCCTTAAATGAAATAGGTTAATTACGCCGGTACACAAAAAAAAGTGGTTTGTATATTTGACCGGATCCACCTAGGGTAGTGTATTTCGATGGGCTTTTATCGGAATTTAAGGTTGATTTGGGTCATGCGCCTTTCAAAATTAGAGTAAATCACAAAAAACTGCTAGAAATGACTAATAATTATTGCGATTATAATCGCAAAAAAATGCACACTGTAAAAATGGACAGAATACTACACGGTCGAGTCATGTAAAATAACGGAGTAAAATTCTCTCAGTGTAAATTTTCCATCCATGTGATTTTAACACGGTGTATTCTACCTTTTTATACACCATTTCGTGTCATTCGATAGATTTTTGTTCAATAAGCTACAATTGATCATTGAATATTTTTAATTACTTTATTTTATATCCTTAAATAATAAATATATTAATATAATTTGTACATTAAATAGTTTGTTTATATTATTATAATAATTATTTATCTTGATTGTATATATGGGGTATTCCATGCCAAATCGACCACTTTGAACTCGACCCCTTTAGATTTAGCTGAAACTTTATCATTCTTTTCTACCCTTTGAAAAACATTTTTGAGAATTTTTTAAAATTTTTTTGTCCTACCCAAAAAAAGTTTTGAATTTCCCAAAAAAGTGGCTTTTTTATTTTCAAATAGCCATAACTTTTTTAGACATTGACCTTTGGGTCAATTGAAAAAAAAATTGTCAAATTTTCTGAAATAATAAAAATTTTTTTTTCTCAATTAAATAAAAAAAATATATAAAAAATCGGCCCTGCCCGGGATGAGCGGGAATAGTTGTCAAATTGATTGAAGTTTTATTTGAGAAAAAAAAATAAAAAAAAAAAAAACGTGGCCAACTTTGAAAAAATAACGATTTTGTTCAAAAAAACCAATTATTTTATAGAATTGATCATATTTAATTTTTTTTGTGTATTTTTTCAAAAAGTTCATTAAAAAAAAAAATTAAAAAAAAAAAAAAAGGTACCCAAAGGTCAATGTCTAAAAAAGTTATGGCTATTTGAAAATAAAAAAGCCACTTTTTTGGGAAATTCAAAACTTTTTTTGGGTTGGACAAAAAAATTTGAAAAAATTCTCAACAATGTTTTTCAAAGGGTAGAAAAGAATGATAAAGTTTCAGCTAAATCTAAAGGGGTCGAGTTCAAAAGTGGTCGATTTGGCACGGAATACCCCATATACACTAGCTGCTCCCGGCCCGCTCCACTAGGTGCTTTATAGAATTGAATTTTTAGATCTAGACTTGAAATGTAATTGGAGTATCGTTTTAACTTGCAAAAATTCAAAATTCCATTGAATTGGCATGTAACTTTTATCCATGTGATTATTCTAGCTAATATTCGTTGTAACTTTCAATGTGCAATCATTGTAACGATCCCGTGGTTTTCTTACAAAAATTAATAATAATTGATACGAAGAAAAACATTTGAAATGAGCATTGAAAGTTTCAGTTAAAGAAAATGCAGGTTTTATAAGTGAAAAAATCTGCCTAGCTTAAAGTGCGAAGAATTTTTTGTTAATGAAAATTTTTAATTTTTTATAGAAAACACCAGCACACAAAAAAAAATTTGTTTGTGCATTTGACCGGACCCACCTATAGACATGTATTTCAATCCACTGAATCCAAATTTACAGTCCGTTAAGCCCGGTCACCCTAAAAATTTTAGTAAAATGAAAAAAAAGCAAAAATTGCGAAAAACTGCAGTCACAGCAATGAAAAAATTTTAATGGACCCGGATCAAGTATGATTTTTATGTATTTCAATTTACTAAATCTGAATCTGAACAATAACACCGGCATACAAAAAAAAAGTTGTCAGTACTTTTGACGAGACCCATATATCTTTATGTATTTCGTCCCGCTGAATCCGAATTTGAGGTCAGTTTGACCCGTACACCATCAAATTTTCGAGAAAAACCGAAAATAAAACACCAAACGCCACACCCGAAATGGGAAGTAGATTTCACTGAATGAAATTCTTGATAGAATGACGTACATAAGTCGGTTGTACTACAAATTGCCTAAAAAATGGTTCAATTGCACTCTTAAATTTGAAAAAATAACTAAAAATGGTCAAAATGTCAATGTTATAAACGTCAAATTGAAGGCGATTTCATGAGCTTTCACATAAATTTATCAAAAATTAGCAATCTCTTTTCAATCGAAAGTTATACATCAATGAAGTCACCGAAAACATGATTTTCACTATTTTGATAATTTTGAGGAGCTACCATTTCTAAACTTATCGACGAATTTCTCTCATTTTAGGGCTCATGCAAGCTAACTATCCAAGGAATCTATATACTAAATTTCGTTAGGGTCTGTTAAGAATTCTCGACAGAATAACATTCATAAGTCGGTTGTACTACATATTGCCTGAAAATGGTTCAGTTGCACTCTTAACTTTGATAAAATAACTAAAAATGGTCAAAATGTCAATGTTATATACGCCAAATTAATTTCATGAGCTATCACATGAATTTTTCAAAAATTAGCTATCTCTGTTCAATCAAAAGTTATACATCAATAAAGTGACCAAAAACGTGATTTTCACCATTTTGAAAATTTTAAATGGCCGCCATTTCTAGACTAATTGACCGATTTTGCTCATCTTTCAACTCGTTCAAGGTAATTACCCAAAGAATATGTGTACCGAGTTTCATCTAAATCCGTTGAGAATTGTAGACGCTATCATGTCCACAAGCCGCGTTATATTACATATGTATATACAGGGTGTCCCAGAAGTAACGGACGACATTGTAGCATCTGATGAAAAAAATAATTCTGAGACGAAAAGTCCTTAGCAATTTTTTAATTAGACGCATAGATAATTAATTATTAATTAAAGTAACGTCGCTTTATGTGTTAGAGAGAGAGCGTCAGTGTCCAGTAAAGTCCAGTATGTGGCAAACAAAGACACAA